>NC_138299.1:150873563-150981063 GCF_965601325.2 Salmo salar
CCGTCTCCTCACACCCATTAGAACGCATGGCTAAACAAGCCCCCTGCGAGAGCAGATGAAGGAGCGTGAGTAGGAGAGAGAGAGTTAGTCGAATAAAACGTGTGTTTTATTTTCTGTCCCGAGTGAGAATATGCCGGTGCAGAGCATCAGCTGTGACTCGCTTCTTATTCATAACCATTAGAGCCGCCGGTAAACCGACAGACTGACAGATGGGCTGGGATCACGGATAGAAACGGTTACTTTTCTCTGAGTAAAACGGAACGCATCTTTCTCTGGTCTCTCAATGACCACAGATTCCTATCTGTGTGGGCGTTAGCCTTCATTCAACCCCGAGCGTAGCTAAATCCTTTCCAGAGTGAAAAGTCTAATAATGGTCCAACTTCACACACAGCATTAGCCTGCCGCTGTCCATGGTGCTGAAACCCCCCTGAGAACCAGGGTAGACTGTAGACTAGCTAGGCTACTGGAGACATAGTATTTCTGTTTTAAACGTTTTGAAGTATACACCTTTAGCACAGCATTCAGCTCATTCAGCTTATGTTTGCCCCAGAGGTATACACAGAGTTGTGAGCAAAGAGTGTTGGCCACAGTGGGCAAAAAAGAGCAGTGACTTTCTATTCCAAATAAGCACATCAGAACGTCTTTGGCTACACCAGAACACTTGTAATTAAGCCTGTGAAGCTGATATGCTAAGGCTTTTGCACTGCATAGAAGATGTATCTATGCCTGGTGTGCAGTCAGTAACTTTGTATAGTGTGTAATGTCTGCTTCCAGCTCACACTCTCAAAACACGTAGATCCCCTGAACGCAGCTCACTCTCCAGATCCCAATCACCTGAATTGTGATCACCTGTTCACACACCTGTATGTCAGTATCACACACTATTTAGTTCAGTTCTTTACACCCCATCATTGTGAGGTATTGTTTGTTTTGTAACACACTTCTATTTGGAGCTCTGTTTTTCCCATAATTTACTCCTCCAGTGTATGATAGTTTTTGCCTGCCTCACTAATGAAGTCTTTTGCCTATTCCCTGCCTGTACTTTAGCCTATCGGATTTCCTTTATCAACCTATTGCCTGATCTCCCGGAGGACGTTACTAGCCTTTTCCCTGTATGGCCTTCTGCCTGTCCCTGGACCCAGCTACCTGCCTCCTCCTGTGTATGACCTTCTGCCTGTCCCTGGACCCAGCTACCTGCCTCCTCCTGTGTATGACCTTCTGCCTGTCCCTGGACCCAGCTACCTGCCTCCTCCTGTGTATGACCTTCTGCCTGTCCCTGGACCCAGCTACCTGCCTCCTGCTGTGTATGACCTTCTGCCTGTCCCTGAACCCAGCTACCTGCCTCCTCCTGTGTATGACCTTCTGCCTGCCCCTGGACCCAGCTACCTGCCCCTGGACCCAGCTACCTGCCTCCTCCTGTGTATGACCTTCTGCCTGCCCCTGGACCCAGCTACCTGCCTCCTCCTGTGTATGACCTTCTGCCTGCCCCTGGACCCAGCTACCTGCCCCTGGACCCAGCTACCTGCCCCTGGACCCAGCTACCTGCCTCCTCCTGTGTATGACCTTCTGCCTGCCCCTGGACCCAGCTACCTGCCTCCTCCTGTGTATGACCTTCTGCCTGCCCCTGGACCCAGCTACCTGCCTCCTGCTGTGTATGACCTTCTGCCTGTCCCTGAACCCAGCTACCTGCCTCCTTCTGTGTATGACCTTCTGCCTGTCCCTGAACCCAGCTACCTGCCTCCTTCTGTGTATGACCTTCTGCCTGTCCCTGAACCCAGCTACCTGCCTCCTCCTGTGTATGGCCTTCTACCTGTCCCTGGACCCAGTTTCCTGCCTCCTGCTGAGTATGACCTTCTGCCTGCCCCTGGACCCAGCTACCTGCCTCCTCCTGTGTATGACCTTCTGCCTGCCCCTGGACCCAGCTACCTGCCTCCTGCTGTGTATGGCCTTCTGCCTGCCCCTGAACCCAGCTACCTGCCTCCTGCTGTGTATGACCTTCTGCCTGTCCCTGAACCCAGCTACCTGCCTCCTGCTGTGTATGACCTTCTGCCTGTCCCTGAACCCAGCTACCTGCCTCCTGCTGAGTATGACCTTCTGCCTGCCCCTGAACCCAGCTACCTGCCTCCTCCTGTGTATGGCCTTCTGCCTGCCCCTGGACCCAGCTACCTGCCTCCTCCTGTGGTCCTTTACAATAAACACCTGCTGCGCCCTGTGTTTGAAACCAGCTCTCTGTCTCCCATCGTGTTCATTACAAATAACTACATAGCCTGCCATACTTGGTGGATGTGAATGAATGGGAAAAGGCTTTCTGCTCAGTATAGACCCAGTAGTTGGTTGAAATCAATGAGCTATTGTTCTCCCTCAGCACCCCTCTCAGCCTGAGAGAGATGACTCTCCTCCTCTGTCACCCTGGACAGCTGAGTCACACACACACACACACACACACTGTCACGCTTGTCGTTGGAAATGGAGGACCAAAACGCAGCAGGTATGTGTATGCTCATCTTGTTTTTTAATAAATACAAAATGAACACCAAAATAACAAAGAACTAGAACGAACGACCAACAAACAGTCTGGCAAAGCATAAAGCTCAACACAGAACAATCACCCACAAATAACAAACACAAACACACCCTCATATATGGGACTCTCAATCAAAGGCAGATAGACAACACCTGCCTTCAACTGAGAGTCCCAACCCCAATTAACCAAACATAGAAACAGACATACTAGACAAAATCATAGAATACCTGAAAACCAAACAGTGCCCAAAAACCCCGGAATACTTAAACCAAATGCCCCTTCAACAAAACACACCACCCCGAACCACATAAAACAAATACCCTCTGCCACGTCCTGACCAAACTACAATACCAATTAACCTTATACTGGTCAGGACGTGACACACACACACACACACACACACACACACACACACACACACACACACACACACACACACACACACACACACACACACACACACACACACACACACACACACACACACACACCACTAGGAGGGCAGGTAGCCTTGTGCTTAGAGTAACCAAAAGTTATCTGGTATGAATCCCCAAGCCTACAGTTGTGGCCAAAAGTTTTGAGAATGACAGAAATATTAATTTTCACAAAGTCTGCTGCCTCAGTTTGTATGATGGCAATTTGCATATACTCCAGAATGTTTGAGGAGTGATGAGGAGCCATGCAAATGAACTGAATCCCCCCAAAACATTTCCACTGCATTTCAGCCATGTCACAAAAGGACCAGCTGACATCATGTCAGTGATTCTCTCGTTAACACAGGTGTGAGTGTTGACGAGGACAAGGCTGGAGATCACTCTGTCATGCTGATTGAGTTCGAATAACAGACTGGAAGCTTCAAAAGGAGGGTAGTGCTTGGAATCATTGTTCTTCCTCTGTCGACCATGTTACCTGCAAGGAAACACGTGCCGTCATCATTGCTTTGCACAAAAAGGGCTGCACAGACAAGGATATTGCTGCCAGTAGATTGCACCTAAATCAACCATTTATCGGATCATCAGGAACTTCAAGGAGAGCGGTTCAATTGTTGTGAAGAAGGCTTCAGAGCGCCCCAAAAAGTCCATTAAGCGCCAAGACTAAAGTTGATACAGCTGCCGGATCGGGGCACCACCAGTACAGAGATTGCTCAGGAATGGCAGCAGGCAGACGCACTCACACCTGCATGCACAGTGAGGCAAAGACTTTTGGAGGATGGCCTGGTGTCAAGAAGGGCATCAAAGAAGCCACTTCTCTCCAGGAAAAACATCAGGGACAGACTGATATTCTGCAAAAGGTACAGGGATTGGACTGCTGAGGACTGGGATAAATTCCTTTTCTCTGATGAATCCCCTTTCCAATTGTTTGGGGCATACGGAAAAAAAGCTTGTCCGGAGAAGACAAGGTGAGCGCTACCATCAGTCCTGTGTCATGCCAACAGTAAAGCATCCTGAGACCATTCATGTGTGGGGTTGCTTCTCAGCCAAGGGAGTGGGCTCACTCACAATTTTGCCTTAAGAACACAGCCATGAATAAAGAATGGTACCAACACATCCTCAAAGAGCAACTTCTCCCAACCATCCAGGAACAGTTTGGTGACGAACAATGCCTTTTCCAGAATGATGGAGCACCTTGCCATAAGGCAAAAGTGATAACTAAGTGGCTCGGGGAACAAAACATCGATATTTTGGGTCCATGGCCAGGAAACTCCCCAGACCTTAATCCCATTGAGAACTTGTGGTCAATCCTCAAGAGGCGGGGGGACAAACAAAAACCCACAAATTCTGACACACTCAAAGCATTGATTATGCAAGAATGGTCTGCCATCAGTCAGGATGTGGCCCAGAAGTTAACTGACAGCATGCCAGGGCAGATTGCAGAGATCTTGAAAAAGAAGTGTCAACACTGCAAATATTGACTCTTTGCATCAACTTCATGTAATTGTCAATAAAATCCTTTGACACTTCTGAAATGCTTGTGATTATACTTCAGTATTCCATAGTAACATCTGACAAAAATATCTAAAGACACTGAAGCAGCAAACTTTGTGAAAATTAATATTTCTGTCATTCTCAAAACTTTTGGCAACGACTGTACAAGGTGAAAATCTGTCGATGTGCCCTTGAGCAAGTGATTTAACCCTAATTTCACCAGGGTTGCCGTTGATAATGTCAGACCCTGGCCGTGACCCCGCTCTCACAGGGTGTCTCAGGGAGATTTGGGGATATGCAAAAACACATTTCCAATTCACACATACGTATTAATACACACTAGTACATGTGTGGAATAGGACAAATATAAGCACCAACATTATTATTAATAATTATTATTACACACACACACACACGCACACACACACACACACACACACACACACACACACACACACACACACACACACACACACACACACACACACACACACACACACACACACACACACACACACACACCCTTTACAGGTTATAACTCACCCCAGCAGCGTGGCGCTAACTGACTGTTAAATGGCCTGTGACATCATCCGTGTCCGTTAGCAGCCCTATGTGGATCAGGATCACAGACCTCATCCTACATCACCCTCGGACACCTCATCCTACGCTTTCATCATCCTACATCACCCTCAGACACCTCATCCTACGCTTCATCCTCCTACATCATCCGCAGACACATCAGCTCCATCCTCTGCCTGACCTGAGGCCAACACGGAGGGTGCCATCTTTCATGTGGTGCAGCATTGTAACTGACTGCATTCTACTCCTCACTTTTAGTCACACTTATATAAGCTAAGAGGTCTAGACCTTTATGACCCAGGAGGTAGCTGTAACAGTAGGGTCATATGTTCAAGCCATGCTTCAACAGTTAAATTAAAACTTCATCCGGCTAGGGTCCTTTTTTCTCAATTTCCGCCTGACTAACGTGCCCAAAGTAAACTGCCTGTTGCTCAGGCCCTGAAGCCAGGATATGCATATAATTGGTACCATTGGAAAGAAAACACTTTGAGGTTTGTAGAAACGTTAAAATAATATAGGAGACTATAACATAATAGATGTAGGAGAAAATCCAAAGACAAAAACAACCAGAATGTTTTATTTCTTGAGAGCCCATGCTCTTACAATGGAAAGTATAGCAATAATGAAATCTTGCTCCCAGTATGCAATTCCTATGGCTTCCACAGGGTGTCAGCACTCTATGTTCAAGGTTTCAGGCTTGTTTCTTCCAAAATGAGTAAGAATAATGAGTTTTAGTACTGGAACAGACTCTTGGAAATTTGTGTTTGGGCGTGCGATGAAGACAAGACGCACCTGCTAATATCGGTTTCCAATTGAACATACTTCTTTCCGTATGAAATAGTATAGTTTGATTACATTTTAGGGTATCTGAGGAGTCAATAGAAATTTATTTTGACTTGTTTTAACAAAGTTTAGTGGTAGATTTTTGGATTCCTTTCGCTGCATGTTGAACGAGTGGATTACTCAAATCGATGGTGCCAACTAAACTTACTTTTTGGGATATAAAGAAGGATGGGATATAAAGAAACAACACTACATGTGCTGGGACTCTTTGGATGACAAATCAGAAGAAGATTTTCAAAAAGTAACTGAATATTTAATCGCTATTTGTGAATTTATGAAATCTGTGCTGGTGGAAATATATTTTGATGTGGGGCGCCGTCCTCAAACAATCGCATAGCGTGCTTTCGCTGTAATGGCTACTGTAAATCAGACAGTGCAGTTAGATTAACAAGAATGTAAACCATCAACCGATATAAGACACTTGTATGTACCTACATGTTTAATATCCATCATTTTTATGATTATTTATTTGAATTGCACGCCCTCCAGTTTCACCGGAAGTTGTCCCGCTAGCGGGACGCCTAGCTCTAAGAAGTTTTAATCACTGTACACTTCTACTCCTCCTCACCTCCTTGAGTATAAATACTCAACTAACACCAGTATTCCTGAACGTTGCTATTGACATTGGTACTGATTGTGTATATTCTGTTAATTCTCCTGTCTTATCCATTTTATCTGACTTAGATATTGATGTTGTGCTCTTTAAACTCCACTGTTCATTTTAAGGATTAGCCCCTTTTCTTTCAATTTTCACCTAAAATGACATACCCAAATCTATCTGCCTGTAGCTCAGGACCTGAAGCGAGGGTATGCATATTCTTGGTATCGTTTGAAAGGAAACACTTTGAAGTTTATGGAAATGTGAAAGGAATGTAGTAGAATATAACACAATATATCTGGGAGAAGATAATACAAAGAAAAACCAACCGTTCTTTTGTATTTTTTTTCACCATCATCTTTGAAATTCAAAAGAGAAATGCCATAATGTATTATTCCAGCCAAAGTGCAATTTAGATTTTGCCCACTAGATGGCATCAATGTATGTGCAAAGTTTTAGACTGATCCAATGAACCATTGTATTTCTCTTCAAAATGTTGTATCAAGACTGCCCAAATGTGTCTAATTTGTTTATTAACAACTTTTCATGTTAAAAATTGTGCGCTCTTCTCAAACAATAGCATGGTATTCTTTCACTGTAATAGCTACTGTAAATTGGACAGTGAAGTTAGATTAACAAGAATTTAAGCTTTCTGCCAATATCAGATGTGTCTATGTCCTGGGAAATCATGCTAATCGCATTAGCCTACGTTAGCTCAACTGTCCCGTGGAAGGGACACAGATCCCTGAGAAGTTTTAAGGAAAACTGTTTACATCTGCTGCATCATGTGACAAATACACTTTGATTTGATTTTGATGTGATTCCATGGATGACAGGCATTGCAATGTACTGGTGATACTGTTGCTGCACTTGCACTCTGCTCCCTGCTCCAATGAGTCAACACATAATCCCAATATTACCGCTCAATAGGAAAGATCCCTCAGAAGCATGAGACATTGGGAAAGACCCATTAGAACCCTGAGACATTGGGAAAGCCCCCTCAGAACCCTGAGACAAAGGGAAAGATCCCTCAGAACCCTGAGACAATGGGAAAGACCCCTCAGAACCCTGAGACAAAGGGAAAGACCCCTCAGAACCCTGAGACAAAGGGAAAGACCCCTCAGAACCCTGAGACAAAGGGAAAGACCCCTCAGAACCCTGAGACAATGGGAAAGACCCCTCAGAACCCTGAGACAAAGGGAAAGACCCCTCAGAACCCTGAGACAATGGGAAAGACCCCTCAGAACCCTGAGACACTGGGAAAGACCCCTCAGAACCCTGAGACAATGGGAAAGACCCCTCAGAACCCTGAGACAAAGGGAAAGACCCCTCAGAACCTTGAGACAAAAAGAGAAAGACCCCTCAGAACCCTGAGACAATGGGAAAGACCCCTCAGAACCCTGAGACAAAGGGAAAGACCCCTCAGAACCCCGAGACAAAGAGAAAGACCCCTCAGAACCCTGAGACAAAGGGAAAGACCCCTCTGAACTCTGAGACAAAGAGAAAGACCCCTCAGAACCCTGAGACAAAGGGAAAGACCCCTCAGAACCCTGAGACAATGGGAAAGACCCCTCAGAACCCTGAGACAAAGAGAAAGACCCCTCAGAACCCTGAGACAATGGGAAAGATCCCTCAGAACCCTGAGACAAAGGGAAAGACCCCTCAGAACCCTGAGACAAAGAGAAAGACCCCTCAGAACCCTGAGACAAAGGGAAAGACCCCTCAGAACCCTGAGACAAAGGGAAAGACCCCTCAGAACCCTGAGACAAAGAGAAAGACCCCTCAGAACCCTGAGACAAAGGGAAAGACCCCTCACAACCCTGAGACAATGGGAAAGACCCCTCAGAAACCTGAGACAATGGGAAAGACCCCTCAGAACCTTGAGACAATGGGAAACACCGCTCAGAACTCTGAGACAAAGGGAAAGACCCCTCAGAACCCTGAGACAAAGAGAAAGACCCCTCAGAACTCTGAGACAAAGGGAAAGACCCCTCAGAACCTTGAGACAAAGGGAAAGACCCCTCAGAACCTTGAGACAATGGGAAAGACCCATCAGAACCCTGAGACAAAGGGAAAGACCCCTCAGCACAGAACATGCAGAGTACCCTGCTCATATCTGTATACAGCATCTCTATCAGTCTCCTCTGTCATTGTGTAGAACGCTGGGTCGATACTCAATACCTCACATCGCTGTAGCACTAATGTAGTGCTAAGGACACCATCAAACCCTTCTCTCCGAAGTGTGACATATTGCAGCAATTACATTAGGTCTGTCTCTAACATACACACATGACATGCACTGCTGCACACAACACAATTGCACACATGCGCATATTCAAACCCACACACACACACACACACACACACACACACACACACACACACACACACACACACACACACACACACACACACACACACACACACACACACACAGTATTAGTCAGTACGAAGGTTGAGATAATTGTCCACTCCACTCCAATCCCACACCACCCTCCACCTCCAACGCCACCCTCCACCCCCACTTCCACCCTCCACCCCTCTTTCCTCCCTCCACCCCCACAGCCATCCCTCCACTCCAATCCCACACCACCCTCCACCACCACCACCCTCCACTGCCAGCCTCCACCTCCAGCCCCACTGCCACACTCCACCCCCACTGCCACACTCCACCCCCACTGCCACCTCCACTCCACCCCCGCTGCCACTCTCCACTCCACTCCAATCCCACGCCACCCACCACCTCCACCACCATCGCCACCCACCACCTCCACTTCCACCCTCCACCGCCACCCTGTAGGAATGATGCTGTGCTTGAGACAGCGGACACACTCACCATGTTGGATTGTAATGCATAAAAGCTGCAGGTCTTAATCCTCTGTCCCCAGTGACTCATTCATTGCCTGCGGTCGTCTCACGGGAAAGTTTGTTGGCACCTTATTTGGGGAAAATGCGCTTGTGTTAATGGCTGGAGTGGAATGGTATCATCAAACACATGGTTGCCAGTCATTATTATGAGCCGTCCTCCCCTCAGCAGCCTCCACTGTTCTGACCAAATCCTTGGCGTTCACAACTCAATCATCAAGACATCGATTGGCTTAATCAAGTGTGATGGTGCAGGGCTGGAACTAGTAAAGTCTGCATAGCAGGTATCTCTATAGGACCAGGAGGCTGTAGCACAGTGGACACCGATGCTGTAGCCTAACTGCAAAAGTAAATACATCTGATTGATTGATTGATTGATTGATTGATTGATTGATTGATTGATATGGAGCTGGCCACGTCATCATTCAGTCCATCACCTGTCAAATTAGTCTCCTTCTGATGAAGAGTGACTTGTAAACAGACGGTACCGTACTGAGATGTGCACGAACAATGACAGCATATATATCAGGTGGCAGAAATGAAAGTCAGGCTCGATTACAGTACGGTGCAGTTACAAGGTAACAGGTAATTTACTAGTAATTCACTAAAGTGCCTTGCTCTATGCCTGTTTACTAGTGCATGCAATAATTGGTTCTGTGTTCCAAGATTATGTCTAAACTACTGGCGAGGCAACAGAAGGTCTAAACTACTGGGGAGGCAACAGAAGGCCTAAACTACTGGCGAGGCAACAGAAGGTCTAAACTACTGGGGAGGCAACAGAAGGTCTAAACTACTGGCGAGGTGACAGAAGGTCTAAACTACTGGGGAGGCAACAGAAGGCCTAAACTACTGACGAGGCAACAGAAGGTCTAAACTACTGGGGAGGCAACAGAAGGCCTAAACTACTGGGGAGGCAACAGAAGGTCTAAACTACTGGCGAGGCGACAGAAGGTCTAAACTACTGGGGAGGCAACAGAAGGTCTAAACTACTGGGGAGGCTACAGAAGGTCTAAACTACTGGCGAGGCGACAGAAGGTCTAAACTACTGGGGAGGCTACAGAAGGTCTAAACTACTGGCGAGGCTACAGAAGGTCTAAACTACTGGCGAGGTGCCAGAAGGTCTAAACTACTGGGGAGGCTACAGAAGGTCTAAACTACTGGCAAGGCTACAGAAGGTCTAAACTACTGGCGAGGCTACAGAAGGTCTAAACTACTGGGGAGGCTACAGAAGGTCTAAACTACTGGGGAGGCTACAGAAGGTCTAAACTACTGGGGAGGCTACAGAAGGTCTAAACTACTGGCGAGGCTACAGAAGGTCTAAACTACTGGGGAGGCTACAGAAGGTCTAAACTACTGGGGAGGCAACAGAAGGCCTAAACTACTGGGGAGGCTACAGAAGGTCTAAACTACTGGCGAGGCAACAGAAGGTCTAAACTACTGGCGAGGCGACAGAAGGTCTAAACTACTGGCGAGGCTACAGAAGGTCTAAACTACTGGGGAGGCTACAGAAGGCCTAAACTACTGGCGAGGCAACAGAAGGTCTAAACTACTCGGGAGGCAACAGAAGGTCTAAACTACTGGGGAGGCTACAGAAGGTCTAAACTACTGGCGAGGCAACAGAAGGTCTAAACTACTGGGGTGGCAACAGAAGACCTAAACTACTGGGGAGGCTACAGAAGACCTAAACTACTGGCGAGGCTACAGAAGGTCTAAACTACTGGGGAGGCTACAGAAGGTCTAAACTACTGGCGAGGCTACAGAAGGTCTAAACTACTGGGGAGGCAACAGAAGGTCTAAACTACTGGGGAGGCTACAGAAGGTCTAAACTACTGGGGAGGCAACAGAAGGCCTAAACTACTGGCGAGGCAACAGAAGGTCTAAACTACTGGGGAGGCTACAGAAGGTCTAAACTACTGGCGAGGCAACAGAAGGTCTAAACTACTGGGGAGGCTACAGAAGGTCTAAACTACTGGGGAGGCAACAGAAGGTCTAAACTACTGGCGAGGCAACAGAAGGTCTAAACTACTGGCGAGGCAACAGAAGGTCTAAACTACTGGCGAGGCTACAGAAGGTCTAAACTACTGGCGAGGCTACAGAAGGTCTAAACTACTGGCGAGGCTACAGAAGGTCTAAACTACTGGCGAGGCTACAGAAGACCTAAACTACTGGCGAGGCTACAGAAGGTCTAAACTACTGGGGAGGCAACAGAAGACCTAAACTACTGGGGAGGCTACAGAAGACCTAAACTACTGGGGAGGCAACAGAAGGCCTAAACTACTGGTGAGGCAACAGAAGGTCTAAACTACTGGGGAGGCTACAGAAGGTCTAAACTACTGGCGAGGCAACAGAAGGTCTAAACTACTGGGGAGGCTACAGAAGGTCTAAACTACTGGGGAGGCAACAGAAGGTCTAAACTACTGGCGAGGCAACAGAAGGTCTAAACTACTGGCGAGGCAACAGAAGGTCTAAACTACTGGCGAGGCTACAGAAGGCCTAAACTACTGGGGAGGCAACAGAAGGCCTAAACTACTGGCGAGGCAATAGAAGGTCTAAACTACTGGGGAGGCTACAGAAGGTCTAACCTACTGGGGAGGCAACAGAAGGCCTAGACTACTGGGGAGGCAACAGAAGGCCTAAACTACTGGCGAGGCTACAGAAGGTCTAAACTACTGGGGAGGCTACAGAAGGTCTAAACTACTGGGGAGGCTACAGAAGGTCTAAACTACTGGGGAGGCTACAGAAGGTCTAAACTACTGGGGAGGCAACAGAAGGTCTAAACTACTGGGGAGGCTACAGAAGGTCTAAACTACTGGGGAGGCAACAGAAGGCCTAAACTACTGGGGAGGCTACAGAAGGTCTAAACTACTGGCGAGGCAACAGAAGGTCTAAACTACTGGGGAGGCAACAGAAGGCCTAAACTACTGGCGAGGCAACAGAAGGTCTAAACTACTGGGGAGGCTACAGAAGGTCTAAACTACTGGGGAGGCAACAGAAGGTCTAAACTACTGGCGAGGCAACAGAAGGTCTAAACTACTGGCGAGGCAACAGAAGGTCTAAACTACTGGCGAGGCTACAGAAGGTCTAAACTACTGGCGAGGCTACAGAAGGTCTAAACTACTGGCGAGGCTACAGAAGGTCTAAACTACTGGCGAGGCTACAGAAGACCTAAACTACTGGCGAGGCTACAGAAGGTCTAAACTACTGGGGAGGCAACAGAAGACCTAAACTACTGGGGAGGCTACAGAAGACCTAAACTACTGGGGAGGCAACAGAAGGCCTAAACTACTGGCGAGGCAACAGAAGGTCTAAACTACTGGGGAGGCTACAGAAGGTCTAAACTACTGGCGAGGCAACAGAAGGTCTAAACTACTGGGGAGGCTACAGAAGGTCTAAACTACTGGGGAGGCAACAGAAGGTCTAAACTACTGGCGAGGCAACAGAAGGTCTAAACTACTGGCGAGGCAACAGAAGGTCTAAACTACTGGCGAGGCTACAGAAGGCCTAAACTACTGGGGAGGCAACAGAAGGCCTAAACTACTGGCGAGGCAATAGAAGGTCTAAACTACTGGGGAGGCTACAGAAGGTCTAACCTACTGGGGAGGCAACAGAAGGCCTAGACTACTGGGGAGGCAACAGAAGGCCTAAACTACTGGCGAGGCTACAGAAGGTCTAAACTACTGGGGAGGCTACAGAAGGTCTAAACTACTGGGGAGGCTACAGAAGGTCTAAACTACTGGGGAGGCTACAGAAGGTCTAAACTACTGGGGAGGCAACAGAAGGTCTAAACTACTGGGGAGGCTACAGAAGGTCTAAACTACTGGGGAGGCAACAGAAGGCCTAAACTACTGGGGAGGCTACAGAAGGTCTAAACTACTGGCGAGGCAACAGAAGGTCTAAACTACTGGGGAGGCAACAGAAGGCCTAAACTACTGGGGAGGCAACAGAAGGTCTAAACTACTGGGGAGGCAACAGAAGGTCTAAACTACTGGGGAGGCAACAGAAGGTCTAAACTACTGGCGAGGCTACAGAAGGCCTAAACTACTGGCGAGGCAACAGAAGGTCTAAACTACTGGCGAGGCTACAGAAGATCTAAACTACTGGGGAGGCAACAGAAGGTCTAAACTACTGGGGAGGCTACAGAAGGTCTAAACTACTGGGGAGGCAACAGAAGGTCTAAACTACTGGGGAGGCTACAGAAGGCCTAAACTACTGGGGAGGCTACAGAAGGTCTAAACTACTGGCGAGGCTACAGAAGGTCTAAACTACTGGCGAGGCGACAGAAGGTCTAAACTACTGGGGAGGCTACAGAAGGTCTAAACTACTGGCGAGGCTACAGAAGGTCTAAACTACTGGGGAGGCAACAGAAGGTCTAAACTACTGGCGAGGCTACAGAAGGTCTAAACTACTGGGGAGGCTACAGAAGGTCTAGACTACTGGGGAGGCAACAGAAGGTCTAAACTACTGGGGAGGCTACAGAAGGTCTAAACTACTGGCGGGAGGCAACAGAAGGTCTAAACTACTGGCGAGGCTACAGAAGGTCTAAACTACTGGCGAGGCAACAGAAGGTCTAAACTACTGGGGAGGCTACAGAAGGTCTAGACTACTGGGGAGGCAACAGAAGGCCTAAACTACTGGCGAGGCGATAGAAAGCTAGCCACATGCAGAAACTGAGGCTAGTGTTTCTGTCTGATAGGCCGACATGGCTTCAGCTCCTCTCTGGTTTTGACATCTGATGAGAGATAATTTCTTCCTCCCCCTTTCATAATGAGCATATCAACCTATCCTGTCAGTCATTATGCTCTCTCTCTCTGTCCAACCAAAGTCTGACTATCTCTCTCCATTTTTCTCCCTCTCATTTCCTCCCCCTCTCTCTCTCTCTGTCACAGCAGAGAGACAGAGTCAAGGCAAACTTGTGAGTGATGATAAACAGTGCAGCAGTGTTGACGCTAGCATATATATAGCCAAACGCTTCCGCATACACTCACAAACACACACACACATCTCTCTCTAGCTGAGCTCTGCCAACCCTTGTCTCCTCTCAGCGGGTATTGTGATCATGCCTAAGGCGAACAGAAAACAGCTGTGAGTTCAGTCTGAGTGTATTTTAGTGTAGCCTATGTGTGTGTGTGTTTGTGTGTGTGTGTGTGTGTGTGTATGTGTCAGAGTGTGTGTGTGTGTGTGCGTGTGCGTGTGTCTGTGTGTATGTGTGTGCGTGTGTGTGTGTTTGTATGTGTGTGTGTGTGTGTATGTGTCAGAGTGTGTGTGTGTGTGTGTGCGTGTGTCTGTGTGTTTGTGTGTATGTATGTATCAGTATGTGTGTGCATGCGTATGTGTGTGTGTAATTCAGTGTGTGTGTTTGTGTTTGTGATTGAGTGTGTGTGTGTGTGCAGTGCTGCGCAGCGAGGCTGCCAGGCGAGCATCAAACATCTGTAAGTTCAGATGTTTCCTAATGATATGCTAATGGAGCTGGAGGGGAGAACGAGACGGGCTAATGTAGCGGTCAGAAACCTCTGCCTCCTCTCTATCTCTGCTGGTTAGAGAAAGGGTAGTGGAGGGGGAGGTACTGGGTAGAGGGGAGGGGAGTGGAGGGAGAGGTGCTGGGTAGTGGAGGGGGAGGTACTGGGTAGAGGGGAGGGGAGGTACTGGCTAGAGGTGGAGGGGAGTGGAGGGAGAGGTACTGGGTAGTGGAGGGGGAGGTGCTGGGTAGAGGGGAGGGGAGTGGAGGGAGAGGTGCTGGGTAGAGGAGGGGGAGGTACTGCGTAGAGGGGAGGGGAGGTACTGGGTAGAGGGGAGGGGAGTGGAGTGGAGGGAGAGGTGCTGGGTAGTGGAGGGGGAGGTACTGGGTAGAGGGGAGGGGAGTGGAGGGAGAGGTACTGGGTAGTGGAGGGGGAGGGGGAGGTGCTGGGTAGAGGGGAGGGGAGTGGCAGGGGGGTACTGCGTGGAGGGGAGTACCCCCTCTACCCAGTACCTCCCCCTCCATTCCCCCCCTCTACCCAGTACCTCCCCTCCCCTCTACCCAGTACCTCCCCCTCCACTCCCCTCCTCTACCCAGTACCTCCCCCTCCCCTCTACCAAGCAACTACCCTCCCCTCCCCTCCTCTCTACCCATTACCTCCCCCTCCCCTATCCTCCCCTCTACCCAGCCCCTCCCCCTCCCCTCCCCTCCTCTCTACCCATTACCTCCCCCTCCCCTATCCTCCCCTCTACCCAGCACCTCCCCCTCCCCTCCCCTCTACCCAGCACCTCCCCCTCCCCTCTACCTCCTCCTCTCCTCCCCTCCTCTCGACCCATTACCTCCCTCTCCCCTCTACACAGAACCTCCCCTTCCACTCCTCTCTCTAGCCAGCACCTCTCCCTACACACAAACACACACACACACACACACACACACACACACACACACACACACACACACACACACACACACACACACACACACACACACACACACACACACCCACACACACACACACACACACACACTGCTCATCTCGAGAGTGAAATGTAGAAAGCAGGTGTACATGAATATGTAAGACTGGGGAAATGGCTGAATTGTTTTGTTTTGAATCTAATACATTGTGTGTGTGTGTGTGTGTGTGTGTGTGTGTGTGTGTGTGTGTGTGTGTGTGTGTGTGTGCATACAGTGCCTTCAGAAATGTAGCCCTTCACTTATTCCACATTTTGTTGTTACAGCCTGAATTAAAAATTGACACACAATACCCCATAATGACAAAGTGAAAACATGTTTTTAGAAATGTTTGCAAATGTATTGAAAATTAAATACAAAAAATATCTAATTTACAGAAATATCCACACCCCTAAGTCAATACATTTTAGAATCACCTTTGGCAGTGATAACAGCTGTGAGTCTTTCTGGGTAAGTCTCTAAGAGCTTTGCACACCTGGATTGTACAATATTTGCACATTATTCATAAAAAAATGATTCAATCTCTGGCAAGTAGCTGTTGATCATTGCCAGACAACTATTTTCATGTCTTGCCATATATTTTCAAGCTGATATAAGTCAAAACTGTAACTAGGAATATTCAATGATGTCTTGCTAAGTAACTCCGGCAGGTAGCCTAGTGGTTAGAGCATTGGGTCAGTAACCAAAATGTTGCTAGGTTGAATCCCTGAGCTAACAAGTTAAAAATCTGTCATTCTGCCTCTGAACAAGGCAGTTAACCTGCTGTCATTGTAAATAAGAATTTGTTCTTAACTGACTTGCCTAGTTAAATAAAACCAGTGTATATTTGGCCTTGTGTTTTAGGTTATTGTCCTGCTGAAAGGTGAATTTCCCAGTGTCTGTTGGAAAGCAGACTGAACCAGGTTTTCCTCTAGGATGTTGCCTGTGCTTAGCTCTATTCCATTCATGTTTATTCATGTTTACCCACTAGTCCTTGCTGATGAGAAGCATATCCATGACATGATGCAGCCACCACCATGCTTGAAAATATGAAGAGTGGTACTCAGTGATGTGATGTGTTGGATTTGCCCCAAACATACAGTAACACCTTGTATACAGGAAATGAAAACCTCCCTGGTCTTTGTGGTTAAATCTGTGCAATACACCATCCAAAGTGTAATTCATAACTTCACCATGCTCAAAGGGATATTCAGTGTCCATCTACCAATAGGTGCCCTTCTTTGCGAGGCATTTGAAAACCTCCTTGTTCTTTGTGGTTGAATCTGTGTTTGAAATTCACTGCTCGACTTTACAGATAATTGTATGTGTTTGGTACAGAGATGTAGTAGTCTTTTAAAAAATCCTGTTAAACACTATTATTGCACACAGAGTGAGTGCATGCAACTTATTATGTGACTTGTTAAGCACATTTTTACTCCTGAACTTATTCAGGCCATAACAAAGGGTTGAATACTTATTGACTCAAGACATTTCAGCTTTTCATTTATTATTAATTTGTAAAAATTTCTAAAAACATAATTCCCCTTTAGAATGATTGTGTATTGTTTGTAGGCTTTTGACACAAAATCTACATGTAATCAATTTCTGAAGGCCTTGTATGTTACCATTTAGTAGAGACTTATCCAGAGTAGCTTATACTGTAAACCTCCTCATACTGGTCTGACTTGGGAATTGAACCCACAATCCTGGCGTTGCAAGCACCATGCTCTACCAACTGAGCCACACGGTGAGAGAATAAGAGACAGAGGCCTGTAAAGCTATAAAGGTTTTTTCTTTTTTTCTTAACCATGAAGGGAAGACGCTGGTTCTGATGGAGAAGCATGGGGGAACTGATTTAATCAGAGTACAACATTCCCACAGGGAGGCAGGGCAGGAAGTGGTGTAGCAACGCCGTCTGTTTACCCAGCTTTTCCTGTGGCCCGTGACAACCGTATCAGAACGGATGGCTGTGAGGGACAAACAAAACCGGATTGACAATGTTATGCCTTTGAACACACAGAGAGTAAATGTGTCTGTGTGTCGAGTCATGTTAAGTGACTGAAGCGTGTTTTCTGTAATGAAGACAATTGCCGTTTTCTTGCTTTTCCTCGGTCTGGCTTGTTAGTCACAGTGAAACACAGAGCAGTGTGTTAATCAACATGAATTATGTAAATGCTGTTTGTGTCCTCTGCAAAACAGCACAGATTCCACTCCCTGTTCTGTGGGTTGTCATGTTTTTGCGTGTTGTTGCAGTCTTTCTCTACAAGTCGTCTTTCCAGGCTCTCGTTCTCTCTTTTTGCCTGGGCATGTTTAATGCAGGACAAACATGGCACAAATAAAAAGCAGATAAATGATTCAGTGCTGTTTGGCTGTGTGTGTGTTTGTGTATGTGTGTGTAAGTGTGTGTAGGTGTACAGTAGGTGTGTGTGTAGGTGTACAGTAGGTGTGTGTAGGTGTACAGTAGGTGTGTGTAGGTGTACAGTAGGTGTGTGTGTAGGTGTACACTACGTGTGTGTAGGTGTACAGTAGTTGTGTGTAGGTGTAGGTGTGTTTAGGTGTGTAAGTGTGTGTAGGTGTACAGTAGGTGTGTGTAAGTGTACAGTAATTGTGTGTAGGTGTAGGTGTGTTTAGGTGTGTAGGTGTGTGTAGGTGTAAAGTAAGTGTGTGTAGGTGTACAGCAGTTGTGTGTAGGTGTAGGTGTGTTAAGGTGTGTAGGTGTGTGTAGGTGTAAAGTACATGTGTGTAGGTGTACAGCAGTTGTGTGTAGGTGTAGGTGTGTTTAGGTGTGTAGGTGTAAAGTACGTGTGTGTAGGTGTGTGTAAGTGTACAATAGATGTGTGTAGGTGTGTGTAAGTGTGTGTGTTTGACTCTCCATGTTGTATTATGGGTCACTCCCTCTCATTCTCTCATTCTCTCTTTCTCTCTCTTGCTCTCTCTCTCTCTCTATCTCGCGCTCTCTCTCTCTTCTCTCGCTCTCTCTCCTTCTTGCTCTCACTCTCTCTCTCTCACTCTCTCGCTGTCTCTCGCTCTCTCTCTCTCTCTCTCTCTCTCTCTCTCTCTCTCTTTCTGTCACTCTCTCGCTGTCTCTCCCTCATGCTCTCTCTCTCTCTTTCTTTCTCTCGCTGTCTCTCTCTCGCTGTCTCTCTCTCCTCTTTCTCTCCCTGTGCCTCTCCTCTCTTTCTCTCGCACTCTCTCTTTCTCTCGCTGTGTGTGTGTGTGTGTGTGTGTGTGTGTGTGTGTGTGTGTGTGTGTGTGTGTGTGTGTGTGTGTGTGTGTGTGTGTGTGTGTGTGTGTGTGTGTGTGTGTGTGTGTGCCATAAGCATATGTTCTAGAACAGACACCGTCAGTTCTTCTCCGTGTTTTGTGAAAAATAAAGCACAAAGATGAGTATTGCTCATACACCAAGGGGAAATAACGCTTTGACCTTTTTAATGTGTTGTTTCACACGTGGATGTGTCTATTCTCTCTCCTCCTCCTCTTCTTTCACCATCTATTAACCCCTTCAGCATATGTCGTCAACACGCCGCCTCAATCTCTTTCACGTACTCTCATTCATTCCTCCTCTTCACCTTTCAGATATCTGGAGAGAGACAGACAAAATAAAATACCGGCCTGACATATCCTTCACGTCAACGATTTCATATCTTCAATATTAGGAATAGAATAACGCATCTGTTTGTATGTATTTATTTTGTGGGCTGGTTAAAAATAATTCAAAAGATGTTTAGCTGCCCAGGTCCTCTTAGCGACAGATGACAACCACCCCTCTCTCTCTCTCTCTCTCTCTCTCTCTCTCTCTCTCTCTCTCTCTCTCTCTCTCTCTCTCTCTCTCTCTCTCTCTCTCTCTCTCTCTCTCTCTCTCTCTCTCTCTCTCTCTCTCTCTCTCTTTCGCTCTCTCTCTCTCTCTCGCTCTCTCTTTCTCTCTCTCTCTCTCTCTCTCTCTCTCTCTCTCTCTCTCTCTCTCTCTCTCTCTCTCTCAACTCAAAGGGATTTATTGGCATGGGAAACATATGTTTACAATGCCAAAGCAAGTGAAATAGATAATAAACAAAAGTGAAACAAACAATATAATCTCTTTGCATCACTCTCTCCCTCTTTATCTCTCTCTCTCTCTCTCTCTCTCCCTCCCTACCTCACGCACACACGCACACGCACACACACACACACACATGCACAGACACACGCACACACACACGCACAGACACACGCACACACACGCACAGACACACGCACACACACGCACAGACACACGCACACACACACAGACACACGCACACACACGCACAGACACACACACACACACGCACAGACACACACACACACACACTGACACGCACGCACACACACGCACAGACACACGAACAGACACACGCACAGACACACGCACACACACACGCACAGACACACGCACACACACGTACACACACGGACAGACACACGCACACACACGCACAGACACACGCACACGCACAGACACACGCACACACACGCACAGACATGCACACACACACGCACAGACACACACACACACACACACACACACACACACACACACACACACACACACACACACACACACACACACACACACACACACACACACACACACACACACACACAGAGAGAGACCTGTCTCTCAATTAGTTATGTTCTGATGGTTGTGGTGGGCTATATGTCAACTATACCGTACATCAGTTACTATGCTATGTGGTATTTTATAAGTGTAGCTACTCTTCCTGGGGTCCAAACTAAGGCACATTACGTAGAAAATATGTGATTGTTGCCCCCCATTTGCAGGTGCCTGATGTTTCCCCTTTGTTCATGCAGCATATAGAACAGCAGACTCATTACTCTTACCTAAATGTATTTCCATAATGAACAACAGCAATCTCATGTTTTTTCAGGGTGAGGAGAGATTCTGCCCTCTACCCCCTCTCCCTCCTCTCTCTAATTCCCCCTCTCCCCCCTTCTCTCTACCTCCCCCTGTCCCCCCTCTCTCCTCCCCCCTCTCTCTACCTCCCCCTGCCCCCCCTCTCTCCTCCCCCCTTCTCTCTACCTCCCCCTGCCCCCCCTCTCTCCTCCCCCCTTCTCTCTACCTCCCCCTGCCCCCCCTCTCTCCTCCCTCCTCTCTCTACCTCCCCCTCTCCCTCCTGTCTATAATTCTCCCTCTCCCCCTCTCTCTATCTCCCCCTCTCCCCCCTCTCTCCTCCCCCCTCTCTCTACCTCCCCCTCTCCCTCCTCTCTCTACCTCCCCCTCTCCCTCCTGTCTCTCATTCTCCCTCTCCCCCTCTCTCTATCTCCCCCTCTCCCCCCCTCTCTACCCCCTCTCTTTATCCACCCTCTCCCTCCTCCCCCTCTCCCTCCCCCTCTCCCTCCTCTCTCTACCTCCCGCTCTCCCCATCTCCCTCCTCTCTCTACCTCCCCCTCTCCCCCTTCTCTCTACCTCCCCATCTCCCTCCTTTCTCTTCTGACCCCTCACTGGGAGCTGTGGTACAGCTGACCTTTTCATGACCTTTACTCTCACCACTGAGGGTGGGAGGAGTAGAGGGGTGGGTACAGAGGTATGGAGGGATGGGGAGAGCTGCCAGTATGATTTTTGCGGCATCCCCTTGTATTTGTTACTGGTTGTGGCAGATGAGTATATGCAGGGGGTTTGTGAATTGTGTGAGGTTATCCATACCCCCTAAAAACTGTTTTGGGGGCCTGATCTTTATTCGTCTGTAACTTTCTCACTCATCAATATTCATGATTCATTCATGATTATCCGTAACCATGGTTCCACATTAATGTAGAAGTGTTCAGAAACATTCTATTCTTATTTACAATAAAAGTGACTCCAAAATGACACAATACATTATTTACCATTTATATTGGCAACAAGATAATCCGAAACACATCTTTATTTAAAAAAAAAAAAATGTTCACCTTTATTTAACCAGGTATGCCAGTTGAGAACAAGTTCTCATTTACAACTGCGACCTGGCCAACATAAAGCAAAGCAGTGTGACAAAAACAACAACACAGAGTTACACATGGGATAATCAAACGTACTGTAAATAACACAATAGAAAAATCTGTATACAGTGTATGCAAATGAAGTAAGGAGGTAAGGCAATAAATAGGCCAATAGTGGAGAAGTAATTACAATTTAGCAATTAAACACTGGAGTGATATATGTGCAGATGAGGATGTGAAAGTAGAAATACTGGTGTGCAAAAGAGCAGAAAAACAAAAATATATGGGGATGAGGTAGGTAGTTGGTTGGATGGGCTATTTACAGATGGGCTGTGTACAGCTACAGCGATCGTTAAGCTGCTCTGACAGCTGACGCTTAGAGGGGGAGATATAAAGTTAGAGGGGGAGATATAAGTCTCCAACTTCAGTGATTTTTACAATTCGCTCCAGTCACTGGCAGCAGAGAACTGGAAGGAAAGGCGGCCATAGTGAAATATACCTGCTGGAGCGCGTACTGTATGAAGAGTAATAAACTTGATGTCATTGTGTGCTAGGAATATGGGACCAAATTCATTTTTTTTGACACGATAGGCTTCATGACATTCCTAGTTGTGTATTAGCATTCTCTCAAGATCCTGATAAAAAACAATCCCCTTTCTCCACTCCTGTTCCCAAGACAAAATTAACATTTTGTTTAGGATTTTACTACAAGAAACACTTCTGCAGGAGTTAACATTATACGAGGCTACATGTGAGGCCTACAGTCAGTGTCCAGACTTCAGTTACGATTCTCCCACCCACACCTCCGCTGTCTCTGATCCTGTAGCTCCAAACCAGGGGACTGTACTACACTGGAGGCATCTGGTCCCAACATGTCCCTCTATTCCAAACCAGGGGACTGTACTAGACTGGAGGCATCTGGTCCCAACATGTCCTCTATTCCAAACCAGGGGACTGTACTAGACTGGAGGCATCTGGTCCCAACATGTCCTCTATTCCAAACCAGGGGACTGTACTAGACTGGAGGCATCTGGTCCCAACATGTCCTCTATTCCAAACCAGGGGACTGTACTAGACTGGAGGCATCTGGTCCCAACATGTCCTCTATTCCAAACCAGGGGACTGTACTAGACTGGAGGCATCTGGTCCCAACATGTCCTCTATTCCAAACCAGGGGACTGTACTAGACTGGAGGCATCTGGTCCCAACATGTCCTCTATTCCAAACCAGGGGACTGTACTAGACTGGAGGCATCTGGTCCCAACATGTCCTCTATTCCAAACCAGGGGACTGTACTAGACTGGAGGAATTTGGAGGCAATTCTTTAAAATTAGAAAGCAATCCGTCCTTCCTCTGAGCTCTTACACTCACTGGCTTAATACATGATAATGACAATGATCAGGGTGATGGGGTGACAGTGTGTGAGTGTGTGTGTGCGTGCTTGTGTGCTTTTGTGCGTGATATTTGTGTGTTTGTGTGCAGCTGCAAACCCGAATGACACAGCAGTAAGCTCACTTCCAGCGGTGTATAATTAAAATTGGTAAAAAAAAGCATGTTCCATTTCAAAGCAATATTCTATGCTAGGACAGTGCTACTGCACAGCTGTTGGTCTGTATGCTAAGCTACTGAGATGAGTGCTACGTAGCATTAGCATTAATGCATTTAGTGTTCAGGCATGGTGCAGCATGGCTCGTTAGCATTTGCATAACTGCATTAAGATGAATGGCACTGACTGTCTGGAGATAGGATAATCTAGGGTGACATTTGTTTGGAAGTGGATCAGTAGTGCACTCCTGGAGGGAGATAGAAAGAACAGAGGAGAGAGGATAAGAGAGCGTGAGGTAAGAGAGGACAGAGGGTAGAAGAGAGAGCGAGGGGAAGAGAAAGGGTAGAGGGGGAGATGGATGACAAAAAGGGTTGGATGAGATGGGAGAGGAGAGGAAAGGAAGAGAGACTCACCAGGTTTTCCTGTGCCCCACTCCTGAGGCGCATTTCTTCAGACACATCTTTAATTCATCTATGTTTTGCTCCCTCTTTCCCTCTAGTCCTCTTCTCCTCCTCCTCTTCTTCCCCTCCCTCCTCCACCTCCTTTCCTTATTCACCTCCTATCCTCCTTTCCTTATTCACTTCCTATCCTTCTTTCCTTCTTTACCTCTTATCCTACTTTCCTTATTCACCTCCTATCCTCCTTTCCTTCTTCACCTCCTATCCTCCTTTCCTTATTCACCTCCTATCCTCCTTTCCTTCTTCACCTCCTGTCCTCCTTTCCTTCGTCACCTCCTATCCTCCTTTCCTTACTCACCTCCTCCTTTCCTTCTTCACCTCCTATCCTTCCTTTCCTTCCCCCTCTCTAACCGATTCTCCTCCACCTCTGTTTATTCCCAGTTTTTGTTTCTCTCCCTCCATCTTTCCATCCCTTCATCTCTCCTTCCATAGTATTTAAGCTCAGTTCTAAGGTCAAACCTATGTCAAATATATTACTAAACATATGGAGATATGTAATACGGTAGTAAGAACTCCTTTAAAAGGAACATTTATGTAGCATCTCTTCAGAAACACACTCTATACATAACTGTGCCAAATTCTGCTCCCCTCAACCACCACCACTATCAATACGCACACACACACACACACACACACACACACACACCACACACACACACACACACACACACACACACACACACACACACACACACACACACACACACACACACACACACACACACACACACACACACACAAAGATGCTCTATGACTGTGCTTGTCCAATCTGTCTACCTCACCCCTCTCTAGCCCACCCCCCTGCCTCTCTCCCTCTCTCTCTCTCTAGAGTCACAGGGGGTGGCTGTGGTGGGTTCGGGGGGGGGGGGAGGGATTGTGGGCCGGCACAATGGTGCCCAGTGGGCTTCCTGCTCCAGGAAGGAGCAGCTTTTCACAGCCAGCCAAGAGCTGCAGCTGAACGGAAGAGAGAAGCCCCCTCTCCATCTCTCTATCTGTCTGTCTCTGTTCATCTCTCTTTTACTTTCTAACCCCTCTCTCTCTCTCTGTCTGTCTATCCCTCTCTTTCTTTCTCTCTTTCAGACTCTACATTTGTTTCTATATCTCTCCCTCCCCCATCCACAGCATTATTCTTAGTTTGTTCATTTGTTTGTCTCTCCTCCTCTGTCTTATGTCATCTTTGCTCTCTGCCCATGTACTTTTCAATCTCCCTTTTTTATTGTTCTCCCTCTCTGCTTCTTTGACTGACAGGGGGGAACGAAGTTGTGTGCAAGTTATGTGATTGGTGGACTTGTCTGGAGAAGTGTAGAATTCTTTCTATTCCCCCCTCCGTTCCTCCCTCCACCCCATCCAACATGCTGGGCTGGGAATTGAGAGAAAGCGCTTGCAGACACAATGTGATTTGTCATTGATCCAGCTTTACAGCAAGCTTTCCTCTGGGACAGAGAGACTCTGTACTCAATCTATTCACCAACCACTGCTCGGCTTTGAGAGAGAGAGAGAGAGAGAGAGAGAGAGAACTGTTCCAGGTTAGGGGTCCTCTTGACATTCTGAGTGGTAAAGGTGCAGTGTGTATATCTGCAATGCCATCTCCCCCTGTTCTCCAACCTTGCTTGTTTGCAGCCTCCCTCATCCCCTGGGGTGTCCACAGACAGGATGATTCCCTGGAGCTACAGCATCCCTCATCCCCTGGGGTGTCCACAGACAGGATGATTCCCTGGAGCTACAGCATCCCTCATCCCCTGGGGTGTCCACAGACAGGATGATTCCCTGGAGCTACAGCATCCCTCACCCCCTGGGGTGTCCACAGACAGGAATGGTTAAGGGTTAAGTTCAGGCACTCATTCTGAATGGTTAAGTTAAGGGTTAAGTTAAGAGTTAAGTTCAGGCACTCATTCTGAATGGTTAAGTTAAGGGTTAAGTTAAGGGTTAAGTTCAGGCACTCATTCTGAATGGTTGAGGTGGCCTCTGTCATCTCTCTGTCCTTCCTCATCCTCTTCTCTGTCATCTCTCTGTCCTTCCTCATCCTCTTCTCTGTCATCTCTCTGTCCTTCCTCATCCTCCTCTTCTGAAATCTATCTGTCCTACCTCATCCTCCTCTTTTCTCTCATCTCTCTGTCCTTCCTCATCCTCCTCTTCTCTCTCATCTCTCTCATCTCTCTGTCCTTCCTCATCCTCCTCTTCTCTCATTCTGTCTCCCACCACTCCGAATGTCATTGAGTCAGCCCCTTTGTTGTCTCTCTCGCTGTGCTGTTTGTTCTCTCTCTGTCTCTCTCTCTCTCCCTCCTTTCTTTCTCAATCTCTCTGTCTCTCTGTCTCTCTCTCTCTCTCGCCATCTCATTCTCTCTGTCTCTCTCTCTCTCTCTCTCATCTCCGTCTCATTCTCTCTCTCTCATTCTCGCTCTCATTTTCTCTCTTTCTCTCACACTCCATCTCCATCTCATTCTCTCTCTCGCTATGTTTGTGTGTGTGTGTGTGTGTGTGTGTGTGTGTGTGTGTGTGTGTGTGTGTGTGTGTGTGTGTGTGTGTGTGTGTGTGTGTGTGTGTGTGTGTGTGTGTGTGTGTGTGTGTGTGTGTGTGTGTGTGTGTGTGTGTGTGTGTGTGCATGTGTGTGTGTGCATGTGTGTCCGTGTTTGGATTCTGGCCAATATGATTTAGTTCTGCTATGCAAATGAGTGTCTTTGTACCTCACGCATGATTGGACACATTATTAACCTTTGGTTTGCTGAATTTCCTTGACAACTTGTGGGATATAAAAATAACAAAAGTCGAAAGCCCCTGACAAGTATGTGACAATAACACTACTGCACTGCCACAGTCACACACTCATGCTTGCACACACACACACAAACACACACACATATACACACAGAGGAGGGGAAGAAGGATGAATTAGACAGATAAGAAGGGGAATAAGGGATGGACAAAGGATGAATCAGACAGATAAGAAGGGGAATAAGGGATGGACAAAGGATGAATCAGACAGATAAGAAGGGGAATAAGGGATGGACAAAGGATGAATCAGACAGATAAGAAGGGGAATAAGGGATGGAACAAAGGATGAATCAGACAGATAAGAAGGGGAATAAGGGATGGACAAAGGATGAATCAGACAGATAAGAAGGGGAATAAGGGATGGACAAAGGATGAATCAGACAGATAAGAAGGGGAATAAGGGATGGACAAAGGATGAATCAGACAGATAAGAAGGGGAATAAGGGAAAATGTATAATGAGAGATGGAGGAGAGGGGGAAAGAGCAGGAAATGGAGTGAGAGAGAGGAGGAGTGAGATTGGAGAGTGAATGGGAGGAGGATGAGAAGAAAGAGTGAGAGGGAAAGGTGAGAGAGAGAGGTGAGAGAGGGAGAGGTGAGAGCGGGAGAGGTGAGAGAGGTGAGAGAGGGAGATGTGAGAGAGGGAGAGGTGAGAGCGGCAGAGGTGAAAGAGAGAGAGAGGTGAGAGAGGGAGAAGTGAGAGAGGGAGAGGGGAGAGCGACAGAGGTGAGAGAGAGAGAGGTGAGAGAGGGAAAAGTGAGAGAGGGAGAGGTGAGAGAGGGAGATGTGAGAGAGGGAGAGGTGAGAGGTGAGAGCGGCAGAGGTGAGAGAGAGAGAGAGAGAGAGAGAGAGAGGTGAGAGAGGGAGAAGTGAGAGAGGGAGTGGTGAAAGAGGGAGGAGTGAGTGGGTGGAAAAGTGAGACAGGGAGGGAAGGGAGAGGTCGTCAGTGGTTTTTCAATCCGACAGGAAAACTTTGTCTAATTGAGTCTCTTAAGACTGGTTCCAGCATAAACACACACTCCCTCTCGCTCCCTGTCCCGTCCTGTCCCTTCCCTTCACTCCCTGTCCTGTCCCGTCCCGTCCCTTCCCTTCTCCCTCTGTCCCGTCCCGTCTCGTCTCCCTCACTCCCTCTCACGTCCATTTTACATTTTAGTCAATTAGAAGACACTCTTATCCAGAGCAACTTACAGTAGTGAATACATACATTTCATTTCATGCATTTTTTTTGTAATGGCCCCCCGTGGGAATCAAACCCACAACCCTGGCATTGCACACACCATGCTGGCGTTGCAAACACCATGCTCTACCAACTGAGCCACAGGGAAGGCCCTTCCCTTCCCCCTCTCTCATTCACTCCCTCTCTCCTTCACTCCCTCTCGCTCCCTGTCCCTTCCCCCTCTCTCATTCACTCCCTCTCTCCTTCACTCCCTCTCACTCCCTGTCCCGTCCCTTCCCTTCTCCCTCTCCCTCTCCCTCTCTCCTTCACTCCCTCTCGCTCCCTGTCCCTTCCCTTCTCCCTCTCTCATTCACTCCCTCTCTCCCTGTCCTGTCCCTTCCCTTCTCCCTCTCTCTCTCCCTCTCTCCCTCACTCCCTCTCACTCCCTGTCCCTTCCCTTCTCCCTCTCCCTCTCTCCTTCACTCCCTCTTACTCCTTGTCCCTTCCCTTCTCCCTCTCCCTCTCTCCTTCACTCCCTCTTACTCCCTGTCCCTTCCCTTCTCCCTCTCCTTCACTCCCTCTTACTCCCTGTCCCTTCCCTTCTCCCTGTCCCTTCCCTTCTCCCTCTCCCTCTCTCCTTCACTCCCTCTTACTCCCTGTCCCTTCCCTTCTCCCTCTCCTTCACTCCCTCTTACTCCCTGTCCCTTCCCTTCTCCCTGTCCCTTCCCTTCTCCCTCTCCTTCACTCCCTCTTACTCCCTGTCCCTTCCCTTCTCCCTCTCCCTCTCTCCTTCACTCCCTCTCACTCCCTGTCCCTTCCCTTCTCCCTCTCCCTCTCTCCTTCACTCCCTCTTACTCCCTGTCCCTTCCCTTCTCCCTCTCCTTCACTCCCTCTCACTCCCTGTCCCTTCCCTTCTCCCTCTCCCTCTCTCCTTCACTCCCTCTTACTCCCTGTCCCTTCCCTTCTCCCTCTCCTTCACTCCCTCTTACTCCCTGTCCCTTCCCTTCTCCCTGTCCCTTCCCTTCTCCCTCTCCTTCACTCCCTCTTACTCCCTGTCCCTTCCCTTCTCCCTCTCCCTCTCTCCTTCACTCCCTTTTACTCCCTGTCCCTTTCCTTCTCCCTCTCCCTCTCTCCTTCACTCCCTCACTCTCTATGAATGTTTCATGGCTTCCATTTGCAAGATTACATCTTTCAATTAAGATTGAGATGGTTGTCTCTCCGCCTGTGTGTGTGTGCGTGTGTGTGTGTGTGTGTGTGTGTGTGTGTGTGTGTGTGTGTGTGTGTGTGTGTGTGTGTGTGTGTGTGTGTGTGTGTGTGTGTGTGTGAGAGGAGGGAGGGAGGGAGGGAGGGAGGGAGGGAGGGAGGGAGGGAGGGAGGGAGGGAGGGAGGGAGGGAGGGAGGGAGGGAGGGAGGGAGGGAGGGATAAAGTGATGCAGAGATTATATTGTTTGTTTCACTTTGTTTATTATCTATTTCACTTGCTTTGGCAATGTAAACATATGTTTCCCATGCCAACAAATCCCTTTGAGTTGAGAGAGAGAGAGAGAGAGAGAGAGAGAGAGAGAGAGAGAGAGAGAGAGAGAGAGAGAGAGAGAGAGAGAGAGAGAGAGAGAGAGAGAGAGAGAGAGAGAGAGAGAGAGAGAGAGAGAGAGAGAGAGAGAGAGAGAGAGAGAGAGGGGTGGTTGTCATCTGTCGCTAAGAGGACCTGGGCAGCTAAACATCTTTTGAATTATTTTTAACCAGCCCACAAAATAAATACATACAAACAGATGCGTTATTCTATTCCTAATATTGAAGATATGAAATCGTTGACGTGAA
Source organism: Salmo salar (assembly GCF_965601325.2). Lineage (NCBI taxonomy): Eukaryota > Metazoa > Chordata > Actinopteri > Salmoniformes > Salmonidae > Salmo > Salmo salar. The sequence continues at coordinate 150,903,007 of NC_138299.1, forward strand.
GGATATGTCAGGCCGGTATTTTATTTTGTCTGTCTCTCTCCAGATATCTGAAAGGTGGAGAGGAGGAATGAATGAGAGTACGTGAAAGAGATTGAGGCGGCGTGGTGACGACATATGCTGAAGGGGTTAATAGATGGTGAAAGAAGAGGAGGAGGAGAGAGAATAGACACATCCACGTGTGAAACAACACATTAAAAAGGTCAAAGCGTTATTTCCCCTTGGTGTATGAGCAATACTCATCTTTGTGCTTTATTTTTCACAAAACACGAAGAAGAACTGACGGTGTCTGTTCTAGAACATATGCTTATGGCACACACACACACACACACACACACACACACACACACACACACACACACACACACACACACACACACACACACACACACACACACACACACACACACACACACACACACACACACACACACACACACACACACACAAGCAGACTACGATGATGCTGTACATTCGTTGGCATGCTTGTGGGTGTATGTGAATAATGACCATTTATTGTAATTCTCGGAATACAGTTAACTTTATAGTAATGGAAAAGGGTCTAGGAGAGGCCTGGGCATTTATTTTCCATGGAGGGCCACATTAGAATATATTTTTGTCCATCGCGGGCCGGAATCATATTACAGGATTATACATCATGTGTATGACTGTGTTGACAGATATATCTGCTGTAAATCACGTCCAGATATTAAGCTACTTATTTTACTTTTTTAACATGCACAGAAATCAACCACATCCATGTTCTCCTTTTGGAAGGTATTTTCATTACGAAACATGCAATACACTACACAGAGGGAAAATAACACTGCATTCAGCACCTCGGAGAGAACCCTTGTTAACGGGTTGCACAAAACACAAGAAAGAGAGAGAGCTCTACATTACATTTAAACTACAGTGTGAGGAGTGAAGTCTCTGATGGGCATTGACTAGAGCAGTGAAGTCAGGTATAGTTTCTGACGTTGCTATGAGCAGGATTACTGAGAGGTGAGAGTCAGTAAGAGATGATCTGTGACTTGACTTGTTATATTTCATCACTGAAAATGTCTGTTCACATACAGGTTGACCCAAACTGTACAAACATTTTCTGAGCATGACTCCTAATCTATGGAAAGTTTTATTCATCGAGAGATGCATAGAACCTCGTCAGTGACATTGTTTTGAATAGTTCTCCAATCACTGCATCAGACTGAAGATGGATAAGCTCAAGTTGCAGGTCAGTGGGAGCGTTATCCACATTGAAGGTGAAAGGAGAGGAAACCAACAGCATGTCATTTTCCATCACTTTGAAATCCTCAAAACGATGACAAACCTCACCGTTCAAAGCACGCAGCAGCGATGTATACTTCTCCCGCTGGTCATCTGATAGGGAACAGACTAGTAGTGTCGCAAGGTGGGTGAGATTGTTGGCTTCTACTTGGCGGGTGGAGTAATTTTCCCTTGAAGGCTTTGACAAGGCTGTACATCTGATGTGCAAAAAGGCCCTTCTCTTGTAGTTTGGAATTCAGTTCATTCATGAGGCCATGATGTCCACAGTGAAGGTAAAATCAGACAACCATTCTTTATCTTGCAGTTGTGTGAAATCCACATATTTTCCTTTCATTTGCAAAAACTCTGCAATCTCAGACTTCAGGTCTCACACCCTTTTAAGCACTTTTCCCAAACGTGTTTGTGTGGTAGGGGAGATCTCCATGACCCGACTCTGTCTCTTCCAACAGTGAGACAAACTGTCTGCGGTTTAAAGATTTTGCTCTTATGAAGTTTACCACTTTAGTGAATGTATCCACAACATGGCTCATTTTCAGAACACATTTACAGAGCACCTCCTGATGAATAATGCAATGCAGGAAAATAACTTTCTGATCTGGGTTCAGCTCAGCTACTTGATCTTGTATGCATTTCAAAAGGCCAACGTTTTTTCCTGTCAAGTTTGGGGACCCATCAGTGGTCACACTGGATAACTTTTCAAAACTCAGTCCCAGCTTTGCCACACACTTATTAACCTCCTCCAATAAATCTTTCCCTGTGGTTGTGCTCTTCATTGACTGCACTGAAGCTCCTCTGGAATTTCAGTCTGGGGTTCTGGGGTTCTGGGGTTTTGGGGTTTTGGGGTTCTGGGGTTTTGGGGTTTTGGGGTTCTGGGTTTTGGGGTTTTGGGGTTCTGGGGTTCTGGGCGTTTTGCCTCGTAAGAATATCAACAACTGTGCCGTGTCGCGTTCATCACTGCTCTCATCCAGGGCCAAGGAGAAATAGGTGAAATCCTTTACCTTGTCTTTCAACTGTTGTTCCATATTCTCTAGCGTTGTCCTTGACACGCTGTGTTACTGTTCGTCTTGACAGGTAAACATTTTCAAACAGCTCTTTCTTGTCGGGGAAAAGTATTTCTGCAGAGTCAATTAAACATTCTTTAATGAATTCGCCCTCAGCAAATGGCTTGCTATGTTTAGCAATTTTGTGGGATAGTATATAGCTAGCTCTCACAATTCCGTCGTTTGCTGAATGCAGTTTTGTGAAAAGTCCTTGCTGCTTTCACAACTGAGAAAGCAACTCTATCGATGAACTTGCCCTCTGCTCAGAAGACATATTCCTATATTTCTCTGCATGCTTCATCTGGAAGTTATAGTCTTTCAAGACTGTGATGCTCTCTTTGCACACTAAGCACACAGCTTTCCCTGATACCTCAATAAAGACATATTTCGATGACCACTCTTGCTGTAACACCCTACATTCTTTGTCTACTTTCCTTTTCCTTGAAATCTTTGAAAAACTCATTTTTGCCCAATTTCTAGCTAGCTACTATTTGTAACTGTGACGTGTGTGTCAGCCTATCACTCACTGTCTGTCCTGTTGTTATTTATAAGGGCTTTCAAAATAAATGTCCCACAAGATTTGGGAGTTAAATCATTACACAAAGGTGAGTATTCATTGAGCTTTTAATTTGAATAACAAATATGTTTTTAAAAACGTAACTATCGCAAACTCTTTATGTGATCTGAGCATGATTCTGCGGATTGAATCAGGTCGCGGGCCAATACGGCCCCTGGGCCGGCCTTTGCCCAGGCCTGGTCTAGGACATGCCTTTCATACTGTACGTACACAACAGTATTAATATGTAACCTTTCTAAAGACCTTGCTTTGTGATGTGCTATCTAAACTCAGCAAAAAAAGAAACGTCCTCTCATTGTCAACTGCGTTTATTTTCAGCAAACTTAACATGTGTAAATATTTTTATGAACAAAACAAGATTCAAAAACTGAGACATAAACTGAACAAGTTCCACAGGCATGTGACTAACAGAAATGGAATAATGTGTCCCTGAACAAGGGGGGGGGGCGGGGGGTCAAAATCAAAAGTAACAGTCAGTATCTGGTGTGGCCACCAGCTGCATTAAGTACTGCAGTGCATCTCCTCCTCATGGACAGCATCAGATTTGCCAGTTCTTGCTGTGAGATGTTACCCCACTCTTCCAAGGCACCTGCAAGTTCCTGGACATTTCTGGAGGGAATGGCCCAAACCCTCCGATCCAACAGGTCCCAGACGTGCTCAATGGGATGGAGATCTGGGCTCTTCGCTGGCCATGGCAGAACACTGACATTCCTGTCTTGCAGGAAATCACGCACAGAAGGAGCAGTATGGCTGGTGGCATTGTCATGCTGGAGGGTCATGTCAGGATGAGCCTGCAAGAAGGGTACCACATGAAGGAGGAGGATGTCTTCCCTGTAACGCACAGCGTTGAGATTGCCTGCAATGACAACAAGCTCAGTCCGATGATGCTGTGACACACCGCCCCAGACCATGACGGACCCTCCACCTCCAAATCGATTCCGCTCCAGAGTACAGGCCTCGGTATAACGTTAATTCCTTCGATGATAAACGCAAATCCGATCATCACCCCTGGTGAGACAAAATCGCAACTCGTCAGTGTAGAGCACTTTTTGCAAGTCCTGTCTGGTCCAGCGACGGTGGATTTGTACCCATAGGCGACGTTGTTGCCGGGGATGTCTGGTGAGGACCCACCTTACAACAGGCCTACAAGCCCTCAGTCCAGCCTCTCTCAGCCTATTGCGGACAGTCTGAGCACTGATGAAGGGATTGTGCGTTCCTGGTGTAATTTGAGCAGTTGTTGTTGCTCTTCTGTACCTGTCCCGCAGGTGTGATGTCCGGATGTATCAATCCTGTGCAGGTGTTGTTACGTGGTCTGCCAATGTGAGGACGATCGGCTGTCCATGCTCTCTCCCTGAAGCGCTGTCTTAGGCGTCTCACAGTATGGACATTGCAATTTATTGCCCTGGCCGCATCTGCAGTCCTCATACCTCCTTGCAGCATGCCTAAGGCACGTTCACGCAGATGAGCAGGGACCCTGGGCATCTTTCTTTCAGTGATTTTCAGTCAGTAGAAAGGCCTCTTTAGTGTCCTAAGTTTTCATAACTGTGACCTTAATAACTGCCTACCGTTTGTAAGCTGTCTTAATAATGACCGTTCCACAGGTGCATGTTCATTAATTGTTTATGGTTCATTGAACAAGCGTTTAAACCATTTACAATGAAGATCTGTGAAGTTATTTGGATTTTTACAAATTATCTTTGAAAGACAGGGTCCTGAAAAAGGGCCATTTCTTATTTTGCTGAGTTTATGTATAGATGGTACTGTATGTATTTCATTATTTTATTCTTCTATATGGATGCTTTTCAGGCTTCCGTTCTCCAGCCCCTAACTCTCTCGCTCTCCCTTTCCATCTTCTCTCCCCCTCCCCTCCCCTCTTCCTCCCCTCTCTCTCTTCCCTCTCTCTCCTTCCCCCTTCTCTCTCCCTCCCCTCCTTTCTCTCCCCCTCATCTCCCTCCCCTCTCTCTCTCTCTCCTCCCTCTTCTCTCTCCCTCCCCTCCTTTCTCCCCCCCATCTCCCTCCCCTCCCCTCTTTCTCGCTCCCCTCCTTTCTCTCCTCTCCTCTACCTCTCTCCTCCTCCCTGTTTTGCTGGGTCCCTGTCACCATAGTTGGTGTGGGGATGTCATCCATTATAGATGGGGACAGATACACTTCCTTCTGAAACCAGTATGACTTCTACTCTATTTATATCGATTCTGGCATTTCACACACACAGTTTCACCTTTCTATCAAATATACTCAGGCGCCCACACACACACACTTTCACCTTACAATCAAAGGTATCAATACAGCTGTGTATAGGTTCATATGGCAGGGGGGAAAGCCAGTGGACCAGAGCTAGCATGAGTCTCAGAGTACAGGCATTCAGTAAACACTTCTAAACGTGTCATAATGAAAACAACAGAAATGTTTTCAACAGTTGTCTTCTTCTTCAAATCAAATCAAATGAAATCAAATCAAATGTATTTATATAGCCTTTCTTACATCAGCTGATATCTCAAAGTGCTGTACAGAAACCCAGCCTAAAACCCCAAACAGCAAGCAATGCAGGTGTAGAAGCACGGTGGCTAGGAAAAACTCCCTAGAAAGGCCAAAACCTAGGAAGAAACCTAGAGAGGAACCAGGCTATGAGGGGTGGCCAGTCCTCTTCTGGCTGTGCCGGGTGGAGATTATAACAGCACATGGCCAAGATGTTCAAATGTTCATAAATGACCAGCATGGTCAAATAATAATAATCATAGTAGTTGTCGAGGGTGCAACAAGACAGTAACACAAGAGTAAGTGTCAGTTGGCTTTTTCATAGCCGATCTTTGAGAGTATCTCTACCGCTCCTGCTGTCTCTAGAGAGTTGAAAACAGCAGGTCTGGGACAGGTAGCACGTCCGGTGAACAGGTCAGGGTTCCAACAGGTCTGGGACAGCAGGTCTGGGACAGGTAGCACGTCCGGTGAACAGATCAGGGTTCCATAGCCGCATGCAGAACAGTTGGAACTGGAGCAGCAGCACGGCCAGGTGAACTGGGGACAGCAAGGAGTCATCAAGCCAGGTAGTCCTGAGGCATGGTCCTAGGGCTCATATCCTCCAAGAGAGAGAAAGAAAGAAAGAGAGAAAGAGAGAATTAGAGAGAGCATATTTAAATTCACACAGGACACCGGAAAAGACAAGAGAAATACTCCAGATGTGACAGACTGACCCTAGCCCCCCGACACATAAACTACTGCAGCATAAATACTGGAGGCTGAGACAGGAGGGGTCAGGAGACACTGTGGCCCCATCCGATGAAACCCCCAGACAGGGCCAATCAGGCAGGATATAACCCCACCCAATTTGCCAAAGCACAGCCCCCACTCCACTGGAGGGATATCTCCAACCACCAACTTACCATCCCGAGACAAGGCCGAGTATAGCCCACAAAGATCTCCGCCACGGCACAACCCAAGGGGGGGCGCCAACCCAGACAGGAAGACCACGTCAGTGACTCAACCCACTCAAGTGACGCACCCCTCCCAGGGACGGCATGGAAGAACACCAGTAAGCCAGTGACTCAGCCCCTGTAATAGGGGTAGAGGCAGAGAATCCCAGTGGAGAGAGGGGAAACCGGCCAGGCAGAGACAGCAAGGGCGGTTCGTTGCTCCAGCCTTTCCATTCACCTTCACACCCCTGGGCCAGACTACACTTAACCTGTTAGGGCTAGGGGGCAGTATTTGCACGGCTGGATAAAAAAATGTACCCGATTTAATCTGGTTACTAATCCTACCCAGTAACTAGAATATGCATATACTTATTATATATGGATAGAAAACACCCTAAAGTTTCTAAAACTGTTTGAATGGTGTCTGTGAGTATAACAGAACTCATTTGGCAGGCAAAACCCTGAGACAGATTCTGACAGGAAGTGGATACCTGATGTGTTGTATTACCTTTTAACCTATGCCATTGAAAAACACAGGGGCTGAGGAATATTTTGGCACTTCCTATTGCTTCCACTAGATGTCACCAGCCTTTACAAAGTGTTTTGAGTCTTCTGGAGGGAGATCTGACCGAACAAGAGCCATGGAACGATGATGGCCCATTAGACACCTGGCGCGCGAGTTCATGTTGGGTACCCGTTCCAATACAGAATTTAAAGTGGATAATTTTTTTAGAAATGCATTCGTCCACCTTGAATATTATTCATGTTCTGGTTAAAAAAGGCCCTAATGATTTATGCTATACAACGTTTGACATGTTTGAACGAACGTAAATATATTTTTTGCCCTCGTTCATGAAGTGAAGTCCGGCGGGCTTAGATCATGTGCTAACAAGACGGAGATTTTTGGACATAAATGATGAGCTTTTTTTGAACAAAACTACATTCGTTATGGACCTGTGATACCTGGAAGTGACATCTGATGAAGAGAATCAAAGGTAATGGATTATTTACATAGTATTTTCGATTTTAGATCTCCCCAACATGGCGGCTAGTCTGTATCGCAACGCGTATTTTTCTGGGCGCAGTGCTCAGATTATTGCAAAGTGTGATTTCCCAGTAAGGTTATTTTTAAATCTGGCAAGTTGATTGCGTTCAAGAGATGTAAATCTATAATTCTTTAAATGACAATATAATATTTTACCAATGTTTTCTAATTTTAATTATTTAATTTGTGGTGCTGACTTGAATGCCGGTTATTGGAGGGAAACGATTTCCTGAACATCAACGCCACAGTAAAACGCTGTTTTTGGATATAAATATGAACTTGATAGAACTAAAAATGCATGCATTGTCTAACATAATGTCCTAGGAGTGTCATCTGTTGGAGATTGTAAAAGGTTAGTGCATAATTTTAGCTGATTTTATGGTTTTGGTGACGCCTGTCTTTGAATTGGCACAACATTACACACAACTCTTGTAAATGTACTGTCCTAACATGCTTTCGCCGTAAAACCTTTTTGAAATCGGAAAACGTGGTTAGATTAAGGAGATGTTTATCTTTCAAAGGGTGTAAAATATTTGTATGTTTGAAAAATTTGAATTTTGACATTTATTTGGATTCAAATTTGCCGCTCTTGAAATGCACCTGCTGTTGATGGAGTGCACCACGGGTGGGACGCTTGCGTCCCACCTAGCCCATAGAGGTTAATCATAGGACCTACTGAAGAGATGTGTCTTCAGTAAAGACTTAAAGGTTGAGACTGAGTCTGCTTCTCTCACATGGGTAGGCAGACTATTCCATAAAAATGGAGCTCTATAGAAGAAAGCCCTGCCTCCAGCTGTTTGCTTAGAAATTCTATGAACAATTAGGAGGCCCGCGTCTTGTGACCGTAGCGTTCGTGTAGGTATGTACGGCAGGACCAAATCGGAAAGATAGGTAGGAGCAAGCCCATGTAATGCTTTGTAGGTTAGCAGTAAAACCTTGAAATCAGCCCTTGCCTTAACAGGAAGCCAGTGTAGGGAGGCTAGCACTGGAGTAATACGATCCAATTTTTTGGTTCTAGTCAGGATTCTAGCAGCCGTATTTAGCACTAACTAAAGTTTATTTAGTGCTTTAACCGGGTAGCCGGAAAGTAGATCATTGCAGTAGTCCAACCTAGAAGTAACAAAGGCATGGATTAATTTTTCTGCGTCATTTTTGGACAGAAAGTTTCTGATTTTTGCAATGTTACGTAGATGGAAAAAAGCTGTCCTTGAAACAGTCTTGATATGTTCTTCAAAAGAGAGATCAGGGTCCAGAGTAACGCCGAGGTCCTTCACAGTTTTATTTGAGACGACTGTACAACCATCCAGATTAATTGTCAGATTCAACAGAAGATCTCTTTGTTTCTTGGGACCTAGAACAAGCATCTCTGTTTTGTCCAAGTTTAAAAGTAGAAATTTTGCAGCCATCCACTTCCTTATGTCTGAGACACAGGCTTCTAGCGAGGGCAATTTTGGGGCTTCACCATGTTTCATTGAAATGTACAGCTGTGTGTCATCCGCATAGCAGTGAAATGTAACATTATGTTTTTGAATGACATCCCCAAGAGGTAAAATATATAGTGAAAACAATAGTGGTCCTTAAACGGAACCTTGAGGAACACCGACATTTACAGTTGATTTGTCAGAGGACAAACTATTCACAGAGACAAACTGATATTTTTCCGACAGATAAGATCTAAACCAGGCCAGAACTTGTCCATGTAGACCAATTTGGGTTTCCAATCTCTCCAAAAGAATGTGGTGATCGATGGTATCAAAAGCAGCACTAAGATCTACGAGCACGAGAACAGATGCAGAGCCTCGGTCTGATGTCATTAAAAGGTAATTTACCACCTTCACAAGTGCAGTCTCAGTGCTATGATGGGGTCTAAAACCAGACTGAAGTGTTCCGTATACATTGTTTGTCTTCAGGAAGGCAGTGAGTTGCTGTGCAACAGCTTTTCTAGAATTTTTGAGAGGAATGGAAGATTCGATATAGGCCGATAGTTTTTTATTATTTCTGGGTCAAGATTTGGCTTTTTCAAGAGAGGCTTTATTACTGCCACTTTTAGTGAGTTTGGTACACATCCGGTGGATAGAGAGACGTTTATTATGTTCAACATAGGAGGGCCAAGCACAGAAAGCAGCTCTTTCAGTAGTTTAGTTGGAATAGGGTCCAGTATGCAGCTTGAAGGTTTAGAGGCCATGATTATTTGCATCATTGTGTCAAGAGATATAGTACTAAAACACTTTAGTGTCTCCCTTGATCCTAGGTCCTGGCAGAGTTGTGCAGACTCAGGACAACGGAGCTTTGGAGGAATACGCAGATTTAAAGAGGAGTCCGTGATTTGCTTTCTAATGATCATGATCTTTTCCTCAAAGAAGTTCATGAATTTATTACTGCTGAAGTGAGAGCCATCCTCTCTTGGGGAATGTTGCTTTTTAGTTAGTTCTTCTTCAGAGTTTAATGTCAGTTGGCATCCAGTATGTTGCATTACCGGCCCCAACTGGACTATAATATAAATCCATTATACTTTGTGATACAAAAAAATTCTAATAAACACCCTTCCAACTAACCCCACACTCATTAAAAACCTACTACCCCATTCCACTACTTTGACCCTATCTGTTCCTGCACCATGACAACAGACTGGGAGGACGGGACACCACCTCTCAACACATCCTGTAACTCTTTTGATGTCAAATCACATTTACCCAAATACTACTCTGCAGCTGCCACCACAACATCTATTTTCTGTGATTTCCGTTCCATTTCTGGGGTACAGTTGATAACCATTTATATGAATGCTAAGAAGCCAAGCTTATTGTGCAGTGGATTCAGCACCAAAGCTCTTACAGGATAACTGATATATCCTAACATGACTTTGTCTGGTACCACATTCACCACCAGTTCTGCGTCACATCAAACGGTGGGCATCACAAACACCAGGAATCTTCAACTTCAATTGCTCCGCCTCCACACTTTAACACTACCCCAGAAATCACTCATTTCAATGGTGCCCTGTTCCTAAGAGCAAAGCAAGAAACAGATCTTAACCAAAGCTGCGTGACACAAAGCACCCGCTCCCTCTGGTCAGAAGAAACACAAACAAATATCACAAATCCACTACAAGTTACCTTCACTGATTCAACTGCAACAAAAACCTTTCCCACCCACCCTGAAACCACAAATGGAGCTGCCAAAAGGCAAGGATCCACTTTCTCCAGATTATTTTTTATCATGTCCATTGATACCAGGCTGGTGTTCCGAGCTCTTCACCACACCTTCCACCTCACTCAACTCTCCCTCATTCACTTCCATTTCTCCTCCAGAACTTGGTCTCACTCTGTTTGATCTTGAAACCACTCTGTTTGAACTTGACACCACTCTGTTAGAACTTGACACCACTCTGTTTGTACTTGACACCACTCTCCTTGAACTTGACACCACTCTCCTTGAACTTGACACCACTCTGTTTGTACTTGACACCACTCTGTTTGTACTTGACACCACTCTGTTTGTACTTGACACCACCCTGTTAGAACTTGACACCACTCTGTTTGAACTTGAAACCACTCTGTTTGTACTTGACACCACCCTGTTTGATCTTGACACCACTCTGTTTGAACTTGACACCACTCTGTTTGAACTTGACACCACTCTGTTTGAACTTGACACCACCCTGTTTGAACTTGACACCACTCTGTTTGTACTTGACACCACTCTGTTTGAACTTGACACCACTCTGTTTGAACTTGACACCACTCTGTTTGAACTTGACACCACTCTGTTTGAACTTGACACCCCTCTTCTTCAACACCACCATGTCCATTTTTATCTCCATCTTCCTCCAAATCAAATTCAACCTCTTCTTCCACTTCTTCCTCTTCTTCTACCTCCTCCATTCCACCTTTCTGTCCCTGTCCCAATATTCCTCTTCTCCCGACGTTGCTTGCAGCCCGGTGGCATCCCGACATAACATCTCATAATCGTCCTGCTCACCTCATAAACATGTCTTCTCTGGGCACCAACATTTTGAGAGCATGAGCGCCCAGTGGCTACACCGTGTTGCGGTGGAAAACCTTCAGTTCTCTCTTGGTACACAGCTCCTCATCACTTGTATTTGAGCGGCAGCAGCTTTTGAAGGTTTGTGGCTGATTGTCCAACCAATCTATTTAGCTCAATGATAAACTGGGAAGGTGCTGGAAGGTTTTGACTCTACTGGTTCGTACTGTAGTAAAGAGGTGTTTCCCCTTGACAACAACCCAATGTGTTACTGCAGTCAGACCACATACTCATAGAAATAGAGTTTACAATTCGCATCCTATTTGATGGAGGGAAAGAAAGAAAATATTAACCTCATAGGCTGCATTGACGCAGGCAGTCGTATTCTGAACTCTTTTTGATCAATCAGATCAGCTCTGAAAAGATATGATGTGAAAAGATCTGACTTGATTGATCAAAATACCAATTAGTGGAAATAAATCAGAATTGGACTGCATGTGTATACGCAGGCAATGGCTACCTCTCATATTTTATTTCACCTTTATTTAACCAGGTAGGCTAGTTGAGAAGAAGTTCTCATTTACAACTGCGACCTGGCCAAGATAAAGCATAGCAATTCGACACATGCAACAACACAGAGTTACACATGGAATAAACAAAACATACAGTCAATAATACAGTAGAACAAAAGAAAACAAAAAGTCTATATACAGTGAGTGCAAATGAGGTAAGTTAAGGCAATAAATAGGCCATGGTGGCGAAGTAAATACAATATCGCAATTAAACACTGGAATGGTAGATGTGCAGAAGATGAATGTGCAAGTAGACATACTGGGGTGCAAAGGAGCAAGATAAATAAATAAATACAGTATGAGGATGAGCTGTTTACAGATGGGCTATGTACAGGTGCAGTGATCTGTGAGCTGCTCTGACAGCTGGTGCTTAAAGCTAGTGAGGGAGATATGAGTCTCCAGCTTCAGAGATTTTTGCAGTTCGTTCCAGTCATTGGCAGCAGAGAACTGGAAGGAAAGACGACCAAAGGAGGAATTGGCTTTGGGGGTGACGAGTGAGATATACCTGCTGGAGCGCGTGCTATGAGTGGGTGCTGCTATGGTGACCAGTGAGCTGAGATAAGGCGGGGCTTTACCTAGCAGAGTCTTGTAGATAACCTGTAGCCAGTGGGTTTGGCAACGAGTATGAAGCGAGGGGCAACCAACGAGAGTGTACAGGTCGCAATGGTGTGTAGTGTATGGGGCTTTGGTGACAAAATGGATGGCACTGTGATAGACTGCATCCAATTTGTTAAGTAGAGTGTTGGAGGCTATTTTATAGATGACATCACCGAAGTCGAGGATCAGTAGGATGGTCAGTTTTACGAGGGTATGTTTGGAAGCATGAGTGAAGGATGCTTTGTTGCGATATAGGAAGCCGATTCTAGATTTAATTTTGGATTGGAGATGCTTAATGTGAATCTGGAAGGAGAGTTTACAGTCTAACCAGACACCTAGGTATTTGTAGTTGTCCACGTATTCTAAGTCAAAGCCGTCCAGAGTAGTGATGCTGGACGGGCGAGCAGGTGCGGGTAGTGATTTAGGTTTACTTGCGTTTAAGAGCAGTTGGAGGCCAGGGAAGGAGAGTTGTATGTCCAAAGAGAGGTCAGAAGTATACAGAATGATGTCGTCTGCGTAGAGTTGGATCAGAGAATCACCAGCAGCAAGAGCGACATCATTGATGTATACAGAGAAGAGAGTCGGCCCGAGAATTGAACCCTGTGGCACCCCCATAGAGACTGCCAGAGGTCCGGACAACAGGCCCTCCGATTTGACACTCTGAACTCTATCAGAGAAGTAGTTGGTGAACCAGGCGAGGAAGTCATTTGAGAAACCAAGGCTGTTGAGTCTGCCGATAAGAATGTGGTGATTGACAGAGTCGAAAGCCTTGTCCAGGTTGATGAATATGGCTGCACAGTAATGTCTCTTATTGATGGCGGTTATGATGTCGTTTAAGACCTTGAGCGTGGGTGAGGTGCACCCATGACCAGCTCTGATACCAGATTGCATAGCGGAGAAGGTACGGTGGGATTCGAAATGGTCAGTAATCTGTTTGTTAACTTGGCTTTCGAAGACCTTAGAAAGACAGGGTAGGATAGATATAGGTCTGTAGCAGTTTGGGTCTAGAGTATCACCCCCTTTGAAGAGGGGGATGACTGCGGCAGCTTTAAAATCTTTGTGAATCTCAGACGATACGAAAGAGAGGTTGAATAGGTTAGTAATAGGGGTTGCAACAATTTTGGCAGATACATTTTAGAAAGAGGGTCCAGATTGTCTGGCCCAGCTGATTTGTAGGGGTCCAGATTTTGCAGCTCTTTCAGAACATCAGCTATCTGGATTTGGGTGAAGGAGAAATGGTGGGGGCTTTGGCGGGTTGCTGTGGAGGGTGCCGGGCAGTTGACTGGGGTAGGGGTAGCCAGGTGGAAAGCATGGCCAGCCGTAGAGAAATGGTTATTGAAATTCTCAATTATAGTGGATTTATCGGTGGTAACAGTGTTTCCTAGCCTCAGAGCAGTGGGCAGCTGGGAGGAGGTACTCTTATTCTCCATGGATTTTACAGTGTCCCAGAACTTTTTGGAGTTAGTACTACAGGATGCAAATTTCTGTTTGAAAAGCTAGCCTTAGCTTTCCTAACTGCCTGTGTATATTTGTTCCTAACTTCCCTGAAAAGTTGCATATCACAGGGGCTATTCGATGCTAATGCAGAACGCCACAGGATGTTTTTGTGTTGGTCAAGGGCAGACAGGTCTGGAGTGAACCACGGACTATATATATTCGTAGTTCTACAGTTTTTGAATGGGGCATGCTTATTTAAGATGGTGTGGAAGGCACTTTTAAAGAATAGCCAGGCATCATCTACTGACGGGATGAGGTCAATATAATTCCAGGATACCCCGGCCAGGTTGATTAGAAAGGCCTGCTCGCAGAAGTGTTTTAGGCAGCGTTTGACAGTGATGAGGTGTGGTCGTTTGGTCGCAGACCCATTATGGATGCAGGCAATGAGGCAGTGATTGCTGAGATCTTGATTGACAACAGCAGAGGTGCATTTGGAGGGCGAGTTAGTTAGGACGACATCTATGAGGGTGCCTGTGTTTACGGATTTGGGGTTGTACCTGGTAGGTTCATTGATAATTTGTGTGAGATTGAGGGCATCAAGCTTAGATTGTAGGATGGCCGGGGTGTTAAGCATGTCCCAGTTTAGGTCACCTAGTAGCACGAGCTCAGAAGATAGACAGGGGACAATCAATTCACATATGGTATCGAGGGCACGGCTGGGGGCAGAGGGAGGTCTATAGCAAGCGGCAACAGTGAGAGACTTGTTTCTGGAAAGGTGAATTTTTACAAGTAGAAGCTCAAATTGTTTGGGTACAGACCTGGATAGTAATACAGAACTCTGCAGGCTATCTTTGCAGTAGATTGCAACACCGCCCCCTTTGGCAGTTCTGTCTTGGTTGAAAACGTTATAGTTAGCGATGGAGATTTCAGGGTTTTTGGTGGTTATCCTAAGCCAGGATTCAGACACGACTAAGACATCCGGGTTGGCAGAGTGTGCTAAAGCAGTGAGTAAACCAAACTTAGGGAGTAGGCTTCTAATGTTAACATGCATGAATCCAAGGCTTTTACGGTTATAGAAGTCAACAAATGAGAGCACCTGGGGAGTGGGAGTGGAGCTAGGCACTGCAGGACCTGGATTAACCTCTACATCACCAGAGGAACAGAGGAGAAGTAGGATAAGGGTACGGCTAAAGGCTAAACGAACTGGCCGTCTAGCACGTTCGGAACAGAGAGTAAAAGGAGCAGGTTTCTGGGCACGATAGCATAGATTCAAGGTAGTGTACAGACAAAGGTAAGGTAGGATGTGAGTACATTGGAGGTAAACCTAGGCATTGAGTAATGATGAGAGAGATATAGTCTCTAGAGACGTGATGTCATCGCATTTTTAGGTGGTGGAACAACATGGTTGGTTAAGGCATATTGAGCGGGGCTAGAGGCTCTACAGGGAAATAAGACAGTAATCATTAACCAGGACAGTAATGGACGAGGCATATTGAAATTAGAGAGAGGCATAGGTAGCCAAGTGAACATATGGGTCCAGTAAGAGGTTGGGCTGACTGGGGACACGGCGATTCAGACAGTTAGCAGGCCGATGCTAACAAGCTAACAGTTAGTAGGCTGGGGCTAAACAAGCTAGCAGTTAGCAGACCGGGGAAACCATGGAAATCATGTGTTTGATGAGTTGGATACCATTCCACTTATTCCGCTCCAGCCATTACCACGAGCCCGTCCTCCCCAATTAAGGTGCCACCAACCTCCTGTGATGTATATAGCATCACATACAGTATGTCACCAAACTAAGTTTTGTCAACACTTGTTTAGGGCTCCATTCAATCCGTAACGCTGAAGAGCTGCGCCACGGCGCAATGGAGATGCAAAGGCAGCGTTCCCACGGTAGCAGAGAATGCATTCACTGTAACTGCATATGTCGGCTCAATCGTAAATTACATTTAAATCATGCTCTAGCACTGAACTTCAGTGATTTGGACTGAATCGAGCCCTTAAACCTTGTTATTATGATCATCAGGCATTGAAAGAAAAGAGTAACCCATACACTGCTCTTGCTGGTATCACTGTTTTTACTCATGCTTATGTGTCGGCCTCTTGGCCTTTCTCCAGAGCTTTTTGTCATCATCTGGCATTGCCAGCTTTATATGGACACAGCATGCCACTCTCTCTGCAATCAGGTTTCACATTCAACAGTGCTGCAATCTCCCCTTTTCTGCTTTGAATATAAATACTGTAGCTCATAGTGTGAAAATAATGGAATGGGAGGGCGGAAGACATTCCCAGAGAATATGAATGTAACTGCAGAGAGAAGAGGATGTTTTTCTGAAAGAAAGAAAGAAAGAAAGAAAGAAAGAAAGAAAGAAAGAAAGAAAGAAAGAAAGAAAGAAAGAAAGAAAGAAAGAAAGAAAGAAAGAAAGAAAGGACACACTTAAGGGCTCTCCAAACTGAGGATGAGATGAATGGTTTCTTTTTGTGTGCCTGTGTGTGAATGAGAGAGAGATGTGCTGTATCCTTTCATATTACAGATGAGAGAAAGATGAGGGGGAAGGATTTTATTCTAACATTATGAAGTAACGACAATATAAAAACCAACAGGGGAAGTTACAGCACAAACGCTTCTGCAACATGATGGGATCTCTTGTAGCCCAATCGACTGTGTGGATGGTCATGACTCGTGATGACTAGAGAAATACGTTTTTTTTTACATCTGCCGAAACATAATGTTTGATTATCCCACAAAATCAATATAGGCTACAGCATACTGGGACAGGAGTTTTTCCTGCTCAAATTATATGTGGTTAATAATAATAATAATAATGATTATTATTATTATAACAATTATAATTGCAATAATAGTACATGGTGTTTATATAGCACTTTCAAGGTCCCCAAGTCAAAAAACAGGTTATGAAAAACTCTTGGCCCTTAAAGGGGAATGGAAACACCAGGATTTAGAACGTCAGCTAACTGTAACTGTAAATCTCCATATTGACATTGTTGCGTCACTGGCAGGAGAGAACATTTTGGAACTCCCCAAAATGGCCGAATTTACCGAGTAGCTCTATAACAGAGGATGAAATAACGTTAGTTAGGGAGCCGATAAACCTACTGAAGCCGTTCGTGTTTGAAACGATCGTTGCCCCAGATCAAAGAGTTCGTTCTCGGAGCATTAACACAGATACACCTCAGCTAGAGAGTTGGCGTAGCGGTGACACAATCTAGTGTGAGTGGGGATACTGCCAGGTAATGGCTAGAGTAGGAGTGTGTGTGATGTAGAGAGATGGTGACGATACATCACAAAATCCCAATGGATGGTGACGTATTACATCCAGTCAGAGGTTCCTGTCAGTCTGTCTGGATGGTGATGTATTACATCCAAACAGAGGTTCCTGTCAGTCTGTCTGGATGGTGATGTATTACATCCAGAGGTTCCTGTCAGTCTGTCTGGATGGTGATGTATTACATCCAGTCAGAGGTTCCTGTCAGTCTGTCTGGATGGTGATGTATTACATCCAGTCAGAGGTTCCTGTCAGTCTGTCTGGAGGGTGATGTATTACATCCAGAGGTTCCTGTCAGTCTGTCTGGATGGTGACTGTATTACATCCAGTCAGAGGTTCCTGTCAGTCTGTCTGGATGGTGACTGTATTACATCCAGTCAGAGGTTCCTGTCAGTCTGTCTGGATGGTGACTGTATTACATCCAGTCAGAGGTTCCTGTCAGTCTGTCTGGATGGTGACTATTGCATCCAGTCAGAGGTTCCTGTCAGTCTGTCTGGATGGTGATGTATTACATCCAGTCAGAGGTTCCTGTCAGTCTGTCTGGATGGTGATGTATTACATCCAGAGGTTCCTGTCAGTCTGTCTGGATGGTGATGTATTACATTCAGTCAGAGGTTCCTGTCAGTCTGTCTGGATGGTGACTGTATTACATCCAGTCAGAGGTTCCTGTCAGTCTGTCTGGATGGTGATGTATTACATCCAGTCAGAGGTTCCTGTCAGTCTGTCTGGATGGTGATGTATTACATCCAGTCAGAGGTTCCTGTCAGTCTGTCTGGATGGTGACTGTATTACATCCAGTCAGAGGTTCCTGTCAGTCTGTCTGGATGGTGATGTATTACATCCAGAGGTTCCTGTCAGTCTGTCTGGATGGTGATGTATTACATCCAGTCCAGAGGTTCCTGTCAGTCTGTCTGGATGGTGACTGTATTACATCCAGTCAGAGGTTCCTGTCAGTCTGTCTGGATGGTGACTGTATTACATCCAGTCAGAGGTTCCTGTCAGTCTGTCTGGATGGTGACTGTATTACATCCAGTCAGAGGTTCCTGTCAGTCTGTCTGGATGGTGATGTATTACATCCAGAGGTTCCTGTCAGTCTGTCTGGATGGTGACTGTATTACATCCAGTCAGAGGTTCCTGTCAGTCTGTCTGGATGGTGATGTATTACATCCAGTCAGAGGTTCCTGTCAGTCTGTCTGGATGGTGATGTATTACATCCAGTCCAGAGGTTCCTGTCAGTCTGTCTGGATGGTGATGTATTACATCCAGTCAGAGGTTCCTGTCAGTCTGTCTGGATGGTGACTGTATTACATCCAGTCAGAGGTTCCTGTCAGTCTGTCTGGATGGTGATGTATTACATCCAGTCAGAGGTTCCTGTCAGTCTGTCTGGATGGTGATGTATTACATCCAGTCAGAGGTTCCTGTCAGTCTGTCTGGATGGTGATGTATTACATCCAGTCAGAGGTTCCTGTCAGTCTGTCTGGATGGTGACTGTATTACATCCAGTCAGAGGTTCCTGTCAGTCTGTCTGGATGGTGATGTATTACATTCAGTCAGAGGTTCCTGTCAGTCTGTCTGGATGGTGACTGTATTACATCCAGTCAGAGGTTCCTGTCAGTCTGTCTGGATGGTGACTGTATTACATCCAGTCAGAGGTTCCTGTCAGTCTGTCTGGATGGTGACTGTATTACATCCAGTCAGAGGTTCCTGTCAGTCTGTCTGGATGGTGACTGTATTACATCCAGTCAGAGGTTCCTGTCAGTCTGTCTGGATGGTGGTGTTTTTATTGGATGTGTCACTAATCCTTATGAAGGACTTCCTGGTAGAAGAGGTTACTCGACCAGTCAACAGCCGATATGCCAGTTAACTAATTGGTATGATCGGATGGGGCCACAGTGTTTCCTGACCCCTCCTGTCTCAGCCTCCAGTATTTATGCTGCAGTAGTTTATGTGTCGGGGGGGCTAGGGTCAGTCTGTTATATCTGGAGAAGTTCTCCTGTCTTATCCGGTGTCCTGTGTGAATTTAAGTATGCTCTCTCTAATTCTCTCTTTCTCTCTTTCTTTCTTTCTCTCTCTCAAAGGACCTGAGCCCTAGGACCATGCCTCAGGACTGACTACCTGGCATGATGACTCCTTGTTGTCCCCAGTCCACCTGGCCGTGCTGCTGCTCCAGTTTCAACTGTTCTGCCTGTGGCTATGGAACCCTGACCTGTTCATTGTGATTACTATTATTTGACCATGCTGGTCATTTATGAACATTTGAACATCTTGGCCATGTTCTGTTATAATCTCCACCTGGCACAGCCAGAAGAGGACTGGCCACCCCTCATAGCCTGGTTCCTCTCTAGGTTTCTTCCTAGGTTTTGGCCTTTCTAGGGAGTTTTTCCTAGCCTCTGTGCTTCTACACCTGCATTGCTTGCTGTTTGGGGTTTTAGGCTGGGTTTCTGTACATCACTTTGATATATCAGCAGTTGTAAGAAGGGCTTTATAAATACATTTGATTTGATTTGGGTAGGTGCTGAATATAAAAATCAGTATCCTATAACGATGTTTATCACCAGCTCTGTTTGGCGCGTTGGTAACACCTTTTAGATCAGACGACCAGAGTTGGAATTGCAGACGGCATCATGATTCATGAAATCTCATTCTAACCAATAATGGTGCGTGTTCATTAAAAATACATTGTGATTTAGTTTCGGTATCAGACTAACTTTTCTTATGATTTTGTTTGCAGAGCATACAGGCTGGCAGTTTATCACCAGTTCACCCTATGGGCACAAGGGAGAATTAGACCAGGTGTATGGCGTCTCCTCCCTACGTTTGTCATTTCTTCCATAAGGCGTGCATACCCAGAAGCAAAGTCATTTACATAGGGTTTGAGTTTGAATAAAAACAGTTCATTTAGTAAATCTAGCCTGCTGTAATAAAGACATAAACCTAAGGCCTGTGCCTTCTGTAAAAATAGTACTAGTTAGCTTGTCCACTATAACAACAGGTTGAAGCGTATCCAGATAAACTTGCTGTTACAGGTACTATATAAATGTCCCATCACTCAGACAGTTAGTGAATACACAGCATCCAGCACAGCAAACAATCAATCAAATATATTTTACAAAAGCCCTTTTTACATCAAAACAATAACCACAGTGGTTATAGAGGGTGCAGCAGTTCAACACCTCAGGAGCAAATGTCCGTTGGCTTTTCATAGCTGAGCATTGATAGGTTGAGAGAGAGAGTCGAAACAGCAGGACCGGGACAAGGCAGCACATCCATTTAAACAGGTAAAAAAAATCTGTGGAAAAACAATTCCACTCCGATTCCCTTTATGAGTGGGTGTATCTTTGAATTCGCTGTTGAATGGCCTGCTCCTTCTCTATTTTCGGAGCACCAGCCAGCTCCCCCAAAGTGATCGATAGCATATCTTGGCTCGCACTGTGGTGATTGTGATTCTGAGCTCTCAGGTTCATACAGCGAGTTATGGTCTTCATTGATCTCCCTCTCCGTCTGCTCCATCTGTGGCGTATAGGGGACTCAGTATCAGTATACAGGACCCGGTTATATACTGATGGTTGTGAGCTCAATCTAACTGGGCCCCGAGCTCTTTAGTGATGGTCCCTGTGGACCTCTTTTCCACCGCAGCACAGGAACACTCTGGCATCCAGGGGTCAGTTTGTCATGCTGTAATAACCATTCTTTCCTGTTGATAGAAAACAATTTAAGCATCTATTAGGCTATAGGTATATTCAAGAATCACTGCATATACTTTAAATAAACAATAGCCTTAGAAATAACATGGATTTGCATGTACCTCCTCTGCCTCCTGAACTGTCTCCTCCAGGATGAAAACCTTTTCAGGGATGAAGATGTCATCTTGAAAACAAACAAACCTTTTGTTAAAACAACTGAACCCAAATATATCAGTTGGCATTAACAAGCTACCTGTCTTATAGGCTTTGTCAACACACACACACACACACACACACACACACACACACACACAGCAAATACAGGGACATGTATTTTTCATCTAACATTACCTATTACCTATGTCAACTATAGTCTAGCTAAATGAGGTGGCGATAACAAAACATTACAAAACAAACCTGTCAACAAAATGTATTACATTAATGTTACTTGACTATCTGAGGTGGAAGCTAGCTACAGTAACTACCTAACAATAGGGGTGCATCGAGAAACTGTGTTGCAATTTTAGTTGCAATTGAGTTCCTTGCTAACGTTATTTGCTGGGGGGGTGTTACACAAAACACTTCAGAGGCAATTAGCTAGTTACTTTCAACTAAAGTTGCAACAAAGTTGTCCAGTGTCTAACGACTAGTCAACAACAGTAAAACCGGTTAACGTTACCTCAAGCTCCATTGCATTGACTTGCGTTGCTTCCTCCGTTCAGTCGCTTCCTCCGTTCAGTCGCTTTTGCTTGACCCCGAAGTCAGCGATGTTGATGATGGTCAGTCGGTAACCCCTACACCATAACCCTCTAAATTTTACATGGAGACACAAGCAGAGTGCTTCAACATAGGCCTATGACTCCTTCCATTCAGAAACTCCTGGTTGCCGCATCGAAAGTGCCCTTCATCGCGAAGTCTGCCTTCGCGAATTGCTGTCTGCAGATCCTGCTAGCTCGAGCTGGCACGTCCTTCCTCTTCAAGACATGGAGCCACTTCTTCAAAAGTTATGGGTAGCCGATGGTAGCTTACCGAGGGATTTGTTTGGAGCCAATTCATTCAGCCTTACACTACACAGTTCATGTTTGAATAACTACTTGTTGTTGCCATCTTCGTTGTCCGCCCCCAAACCTCACTCTCTTCGATTCACTCTCTGCACGGAAGCTCAATACCACAGACAATTTGATGATTCCTGTGACGCACTGGTGTGAGTCGTTACTATGGAAATTTAAAATGGAGCTGACCATAGCTCAAATAAACCTTATCGTCGATCAAAATACTAAATATAGAGATGTTTTTATCTTAAATACACATGTTTAGTAATAGTGTATTGAATTCATCTCTTTGCTTAGATTTTCTTCCTAAAGTGTTTCCATTCCCCTTTAAATGAAGCATACCTCAAAGTTCCCAGAGTTGAAGTATGTGATAAAATCTAGCCTGAACTTGTAGCCTCTAGCGTCTTCTTGCTAGACCTGAGAGGCTGTTTGGCTGCTCAGCTCCTTTTGTGGTTGATACTGTACAGTGGTTCTTCATTTAAAAGTTGTGGCGTACTATAGCACAGCTTGCGGGGTGCTGCAGAATTCTATGGCACATTATTTAAGTGTCAGCCACTGTTGCCAGAATGACGCAATTTACCACAATCTGCCACGGCCTACCACAAACAGTCGCGGCATAAGCTCAAAACTTTAAAAGGAAGAACCACTGTATGTAGGCTGAAAAACATTACCCATGTTAATGCCTCTTTAACAATTACAAACATTCCTCGCATACGCACACCCACACACACACAATCACTCACAGTGGCATCCGTTTTGTCACCAAAGCCCCATATACTACCCACCACTGCGACCTGTACACTCTCGTTGGCTGGCCCTCGCTTCATACTCGTCGCCAAACCCACTGGCTCCAGGTCATCTACAAGTCATTGCTAGGTAAAGCCCCACCTTATCTCAGCTCACTGGTCACCATAGCAGCACCCACCCGTAGCACACGCTCCAGCAGGTATATTTCACTGGTGACCCCCAAAGCCAATTCCTCCTTTGGCCGCCTTTCCTTCCAGTTCTCTGCTGCCAATGACTGGAACGAACTGCAGAAATCACTGAAGTTGGAGACTCATATCTCCCTCACTAACTTTAAGCACCAGCCGTCAGAGTAGCTCACAGATCACTGCACCTGCACATAGCCCATCTGTAAATAGCCTATCCAACTACCTCATCCCCATACTGTATTTATTTATTTATTTATCCTGCTCCTTTGCACCCCAGTATCTCTACTTTCACATTCATCTTTTGCACATCTATAACTCCAGTGTTGAATTGCTAGGAATGCTAGGAAAGCATTCTGTTTACACCTTTAAAGAATGGGCTTATCAATATTCCATGACAAAACAACTCTTAAATGTTTGTTTTGGCTTTCAAGGAAATCACCATGAACACAGTTTACCCAAAGACTCCCATTCTTTATTTTGTCCTCTCTTTTTGCTTCAAATTATAGCATGTTGCTTCAAAAGTAGTCATGTAAAATGTGTATTATTTTCTAAGGTAGCTAGTGCTAAGCATTTATTCTCTTCTGTTGCATGGTTCAGAGATCTGTTCTATCCTGTCATTAGAGGTTGATTATAGTTGATTATAGATTTAGATGGGGACAAAGTGTACTATAACAATATCTGTGTTCCATACAGGCTTGGTACAGGATTATTCATATAAAGCTGTTATTTTCAATGGCGTTGTCAATACAGCAGTTCATTCAGGTCAATAAAGCTCCTTCACACTACTGACCATCTACTGTATCTATCCAGAGGAAAAATGGTGTGAGATTACAAAGATACCCCAAAAGCAAGTGTGTGTGTGTGTGTGTGTGTGTGTACGCACATGCACATTAGGCTGATGTTGATGAAGATGATTATAGGAGATCCTTCCTCAGTCACCATGGAGGTCATTCCAGTCACCTTACCATGGGTTGTTATGACTGCCCCATTCCGCTCATTTTCCATCTGAAACACGTTGACCCTGGAATGTTCAGAAATATTCCTGTCTAATACTGCAGTGATAAACATAGGGCCTTTAACAGCCGCATTGCACACAGACACACACTGAGACACACACACACACACACACAGCCACTTTAATGCATTAGCTGTGTTCTTTGTCTCCGTTAGAAATACCTGCATTTTTTATCCTAAAGCAGCACTTGGAAAACTGGAAAAGAGCTCTGAAAACTTCATTTCTACCTTTTATAGCTATAAAAACTCTTAAATGTTTGTTTTGGCTTTCAAGGAAATCACCATGAACACAGTTTACCCAAAGACTCCCATTCTTTATTTTGTCCTCTCTTTTTGCTTCAAATTATAGCATGTTGCTTCAAAAGTAGTCATGTAAAATGTGTATTATTTTCTAAGGTAGCTAGTGCTAAGCATTTATTCTCTTCTGTTGCATGGTTCAGAGATCTGTTCTATCCTGTCATTAGAGGTTGATTATAGTTGATTATAGATGGGGACAAAGTGTACTATAACAATATCTGTGTTCCATACAGGCTTGGTACAGGATTATTCATATAAAGCTGTTATTTTCAATGGCGTTGTCAATACAGCAGTTCATTCAGGTCAATAAAGCTCCTTCACACTACTGACCATCTACTGTATCTATCCAGAGGAAAAATGGTGTGAGATTACAAAGATACCCCAAAAGCAAGTGTGTGTGTGTGTGTGTGTGTGTGTGTGTGTGTGTGTGTGTGTGTGTGTGTGTGTGTGTGTGTGTGTGTGTGTGTGTGTGTGTGTGTGTCACAGCCTGCTGCAATGTGTGTTTGACTGCAACCAGGGAAGACATTTCATATAGTTGCATATACTCTGAATCGGTATTCATGTCATAAGAAGTAATTGCCCTCGACCACACCCTCAAATTGGGGAAAACGAACGTTCTTTCCCATTGACCCACATTGTAAAAAAGCCAACTTTGTTGTAGATTTTTTTGTTATAGAGAAATAACAGAACATGCTAGGAAGGGAAATAGGGAAATAGGTAGGGAAATGTAGGGAAATAGAACCTGCGAGAAGATCCCTGTGGCTTCAGGCTAGTTGTCACGTCCTGACCAGTATAGGGGTTTTTTGTTATTGTAGTTTGGTCAGGACGTGGCAGGGGGTGTTTGTTTTATGTGGTTCAGGGTGTGTTTTGTGTATGTGTTTAGGTAGAGGGGTATTTGATTTATTAGTCCGGGGTTTGTTAGTCATTGTTCTATGTTAGTATATTTCTATGTTCTATCTAGTCTATTGTAGTTCTATGTTTAGTTAATTGGGGTTGGACCTTCAATTGGGGGCAGCTGGTTATTGTTGCCTCTGATTGAGGGTCCTATAATTAGGAGTTTGTTTTTCATGGGATTTTGTGGGAGATGGTTCTTGTTTAGCTGTTTGCCTGACAAGACTGTCAAGTTCGTTTCGTATACGTTTTATGTGTTTTCCTTCTTCACTTAATAAAAAGATGAGTGTACATTTTCCCGCTGCGTCTTGGTCACTACCCTACGACACCCGTGTCACTAGTCAGCGTGGGAGAGTGGGAAATGTTGGGGCCCGGTGTCCAAGTAGGCTACACAGAGCTATGTGTGTGGAAAAACGTAATGTTCCGGTTGGTAGCTAGCTAGCACTCACGCGGCTGCTAGCACCGTAATGAAAAGGGGCATGATGGAAGCCCTACTATTATGTTTTTTTTATGTAGTGAGAACGTTCAGTAGCAGGCAATGCTGAAAAGTAATTTTTAGAAATGTTGTACGTTTATTAAATGTCATTTGTAAAGTACTTAAACAAGCAGACAACAGGAAA
This sequence comes from Salmo salar, assembly GCF_965601325.2. Classification (NCBI taxonomy): domain Eukaryota; kingdom Metazoa; phylum Chordata; class Actinopteri; order Salmoniformes; family Salmonidae; genus Salmo; species Salmo salar. The sequence continues at coordinate 150,928,726 of NC_138299.1, forward strand.
ATTGCATTTGAAAATTGTTATGTTTTTGCTGTGAGCCTATGGTGAAACCTAGGAAACGACAGGTTGTTTTCCCCACAGGCGGGTGGGGCCCTGACGTTCTATCTAATACTAATTGGGACTATACATATGGTTCCGCGGTTGCCATGGTGCTGTGAGGTCACTTAGGCAGAGAGCTCCTGTAAATATGTAAATATTTCATAGATTTAATATTTACTGATTGCATTTTTTTTAAATCAACTTTATATTTTGTTAGCTTAGTAATCAAATCAAATCATATCAAATTGTATTTGTCACGTACCGAAAACAGCACCTTACCGTGGAATGCTTACTTACAAGCCCTTAACCAACAATGCAGAATTTCATCAAAAGTAAGTAAGAAAATATTTCCCCCCCAAAATTATACATAATTAAATAAACTAAAGCAAGAAAAAAAGTAACACAATAAAATAACAATAACGAGGCTATATACAGGGGGTACTGGTACCGAGGTTAGTCGAGGTCATTGAGGTAATATGTACATGTAGGTGAGGGGTAAAGTCACCATGCATAGATAATAAACAGCGAGTAGCAGCAGGTTAAAAACGGGGGTCAATGCAAATAGTCCGGGTAGCCATTTTATTAATTGTTTAGCAGTCTAATGACTTGGGGATGGATAGAAGCTGTTAACCTCTATGGGCTAGGTGGGACGCTAGCGTGCCACCCGTGGTGCACTCCATCAACAGCAGGTGCATTTCAAGAGCGGCAAATTTGAATCCAAATAAATGTCAAAATTCTAATTTTTCAAACATACAACTATTTTACACCATTTGAAAGATAAACATCTCCTTAATCTAACCACGTTTTACGATTTCAAAAAGGTTTTACGGCGAAAGCATAAATTTAGAGTATGTTAGGACAGTACATTTACAAGAGTTGTGTGTAATGTTTTGTCAAGTCAAAGACAGGGTCACCAAAACCATAAAACCAGCTAAAATGATGCACTAACCTTTTACAATCTCCATCAGATGACACTCCTAGGACATTATGTTAGACAATGCATGCATTTTTAGTTCTATCAAGTTCATATTTATATCCAAAAACAGCGTTTTACTATGGCATTGATGTTGAGGAAATCGTTTCCCTCCAATAACCGGCAGTCAAGTCAGCGTCACAAATTAAATAATTAAAATTAGAAAACATTGGTAAAATATTATATTGTCATTTAAAGAATGATAGATTTACATCTCTTGAACGCAATCAACTTGCCAGATTTAAAAATAACCTTACTGGGAAATCACACTTTGCAATAATCTGAGCACTGCGCCCAGAAAAATACGCGTTGCGATACAGACTAGACGTCATGTTGGGGAGATCTAAAATCGAAAATACTATGTAAATAATCCATTACCTTTGATTCTCTTCATCAGATGTCACTTCCAGGTATCACAGGTCCATAACGAATGTAGTTTTGTTCAAAAAAGCTCATCATTTATGTCCAAAAATCTCCGTCTTGTTAGCACATGATCTAAGCCAGCCGGACTTCTCGTCATGAACGAGGGGAAAAAATATATTTACGTTCGTTCAAACATGTCAAACGTTGTATAGCATAAATCATTAGGGCCTTTTTTAACCAGAACATGAATAATATTCAAGGTGGACGAATGCATACTCTTTTATAACGTATTGGAACGAGGGTACCCAACATGAACTCGCGCGCCAGGTGTCTAATGGGACATCATCGTTCCATGGCTCTTGTTCGGTCAGATCTCCCTCCAGAAGACTCAAAACACTTTGTAAAGGCTGGTGACATCTAGTGGAAGCAATAGGAAGTGCCAAAATATTCCTCAGCCCCTGTGTTTTTCAATGGGATAGGTTTAAAGGTAATACAACACATCAGGTATCCACTTCCTGTCAGAAAATGTCTCAGGGTTTTGCCTGCCAAATGAGTTCTGTTATACTCACAGACACCATTCAAACAGTTTTAGAAACTTTAGAGTGTTTTCTATCCATATATAATAAGTATATGCATATTCTAGTTACTGGGTAGGATTAGTAACCAGATTAAATCGGGTAAAAAAAAATTATCCAGACGTGCAAATGCTGCCCCCTAGCCCTAACAGGTTTTAAGGAACCTTTTGGACTTAGACTTGGCGCTCCGTTACCACTTGCCATGCGGTAGCAGAGAGAACAGTCTATGACTAGGGTGGCTGGAGTCTTTGACAATCTTTAGGTCCTTCCTCTGAAACCACCTGGTATAGAGGTCCTGGATGGCAGGAAGCTTGGCCCCAGTGATGTACTGGGCTGTACGAATTACCATCTGTAGCACCGCTGCGGTCGGATGCCGAGCAGTTGCCATACTAAGCGGTGATGCAACTAGTCAGGATGATCTCGATGGTGCAGCTGTAGAACTTTTTGAGGATCTGAGGACCCATGCCAGATTTTTCAGTCTCCTGAGGGGGAATAGGCATTGTCATGCCCTCTTCACAACTGTCTTGGTGTGTGTTTGGACCATGATAATTTGTTAGTTATGTGGACACCAAGGAACATGAAGCTCTCGACCTGCTCCACTACAGACGTGAGTGCTATGGGGCGGTAGTCATTTAGGCAGGTTACCTTAGTGTTCTTGGTAAAGGGGACTATGATGGTCTGCTTGAAACATGTAGGTATTACAGACTCGGTCAGGGATAGGTTGAAAATGTCAGTAAAGACACTTGGTAGTTAGTCAACGCAAGCTCTGAGTATGCCACTAATCTGAAAGGGCACTTTTCTCATAGGAGGGCAATAGTGCAGGTGCTCAGGAAGTCCTATATCTGTGCACATTCCTGATCTCTCTCCCTACAGCTCAGTTTACAGATAGTAAGTAATTATTAAATAAATAACAGTCATCACATTAATGAAAGTCACGACACTTCATATCAGAAAATAAACAAGTTATTAATTAGTGTGATACGGAGTGTCGTGATGTGATTTTCATTAATGTGATGACTGTTATTTATTTAATAATTACCTACTTTGTTACATTTTTACCAGATTAACTCATTAGGAATTTGGGGCACCACGGAAAACGTTGTTTAACGAGTTACCATCTACCAAATTAAACTCAAGAATATAAATTTAAGTTATATATCGATAACAGTCCCTTATTAATCATTACCTCATATCAGTCTCATTCTGAACGTCGCAGTCTTCTTGAATCTGAGCAAACCCAAGTCTTACTGATCGTTCCATACCACACAAATTGATTTGATTATTTATTTACTAACAAACAAAATAATAACACAGGATACATACAGGATATCTCTGTTGGACCCAGGCCTTCGTGAAAAGGGTTCCGCTTCGTGGAAAAGGTTCGATTGGGCTTCTTCTTAGTTCGAAAGTGTAAGGCTCTGATTGTCCACAAGATGTCACAATGTCCTTCTCCTTCGTTGTCTGAGTTAACTTTCACTCGTTCTGGTAGAGTAGTATTCTGAGGACAGCTAATCAGTCGTGTCGATGATCCCCAGAGTTGTGATAAGAACAGTGTAGTCGACGATGATTTGAAGAGAATAACCGGATGGTCCTACTTAAATTCACTTTCTTAGATACTCAACCATAACATTGATTGTTAGAGGCTAGTTTGTCGTCTTCAACTTGTGTTGATTTTCAGGGTAGTGACCAATGTAGACCTAGCTGAAGCTTGTGGTCCTTCTAGTCTGGCATGTTAGTTCTTAACTCAGTCTTTTATACACTTGGGTTAAAAGGGGTGTTTCCGTCATACTGATATGGTCTCTGAGCTCCCTCGGGCGTGGCTAGTTAAGGGGCAAAACATAATCAAAAACTAGGATATCATTAGAAAACTAAAATGACATTCCAATCTTAACAAAAATATTCTCTTCATCCTTGATATTTCCTACACAAAGTAAAGGATGTAAACCTGATATACACAGTGTGAAGTTACAATATTTTCTTTATATCACCTTTATACAATTTTTAATGACATCACAAAATATACATATATTTAATATATTGCATCTCTGATAATTCCCCACATTCGGATGTTGAAATATCCAATTGAAGTCAGAAGTTTACATACACTTAGGTTGAAGTCATTAAAACTCATTTTCAACCACTCCACAAATTTCTTCTTAACAAACTATAGTGTTGGCAAGTCAGTTAGGACATCTACTTTGTGTTTGTCATTTTTCCAACAATTGTTTACAGACAGATTATTTCACTTATAATTCACTGTATCACAATTCCAATGGGTCAAAACTTTACATACACTAAGATGACTGTGCCTTTAAACAGCTTGGCAAATTACAGAAAATGATGTCATGGCTTTAGAAGCTTCTGATAGGCTAATTGACATAATTTGAGTCAATTAGAGGTGTATCTGTGGATGTATTGCAAGGCCTAGCTTCAAACTCAATGCCTCTTTGCTTGACATCATCAGAAAATTGAAAGAAATCAGCCAAGACCTCAGAAAATAAATTGTAGACCTCCACAAGTCTGCTTCATCCTTGGGAGAAATTTCCAAATGCCTGAAGGTACCACATTCATCTGTACAAACAACAGTACGCAAGTATAAACACCATGGGACCACGCAGCCGTCATACTGCTCAGGAAGGAGACGCATTCTGTCTCTAAGAGATGAACGTACTTTGGTGAAAAAGTGCAAATCAATCCCAGAACAACAGCAAAGGACCTTGTGAAGATGCTGAAGGAAACAAAAGTACAAAAGTATCTATAACCACAGTAAAACGAGTCCTATATCGACATAACCTGAAAGGCCGCTCAGCAAGGAAGAAGCCACTGCTCCAAACCCATCATAAAAAAGCCAGACTACGGTTTACAACTGCACATGGGGACAAAGATCGTACTTTTTGGAGAAATGTCCTCTGGTCTGAGTAAACAAAAATAGAAATGTATGGCCATAATGACCATCGTTTTGATTGGAGGAAAAAGGGGGATGATTGCAAACCGAAGAACACCATCCCAACTGTGAAGCACGGGGGTGGCAGCATCATGGTTCAGAGCAAATTGGACTTATTTTCGACATATCTTCGTATTCCTACCGCAAGCTCTGAACCTTTTTTTTTCCTCACCTGGATCATCACAGCTAGCTAGCTGCTATCCGAGTGGCCACTCCTGGTTAACGTCTCTGTCCCGAAGAAAGAACCAATTAGCCTGGAGTTAGCCATGCTAGGCCCATCTGCCAGCCTGCTAGCTGGGGCCCGCTAGCTGTCTAGAGCACATCGGACTGTTAGCTTAAGAGGCCCATGTCGTGTCTTTGGGGGTACCATTAAACGGAAGATATGTTTATCAATTAGCTCCCTGTAATTATTATCACGCGATTAAACTGATTAATCGTTTAATTGTAATTAACTAGGAGGTCGGGGCACCAAGGAGAATATTCAGATTACAAAGCTATAATTTTCCTAATATAACTTTCCTGTACTATAATATTATATTCTATTATAGTATAGGTCGATTATCTTCTTAAGTTTAAATGGTGTATTTACCTCTCGTCCAGTCTCATTCCAAAACGTCGTAAATTGTTGTATCTGCACGAACCCAGTCTTTACTAAAATCATCCATACATCAATTGTCTTAAAATCATTTATTTACTACACTAAGTAATTAACAGAAAAACATACAAACAGTAATTATTGTCACAAAGGATTGGTATCGGAATGTGCCCTTGTGGGCTAAACAGGCTGGTCGGCCTGTTGAACAATGGGTCATAAATGGTCAGCTGAGAAGTTTACACAGAGTTCATTAATATTACAATTGACAATTGAAGGCTCACTCATTCGGGAACAATTGCAATCAATATATATTTACGCTCAGTGTGTCGTCGTTCTTTGTTGGAGAGTTCGGTTCTGTTGGAGAGTTTTGTCCGCGTTCTCTCTCGCTCTCTCAGAATGGATCTTTCAGAGCGACATTCATTAATGTCGTCATAGAATGGTGGTTTCGTTGGTCTTCGCGTTCGATGATATAATTTACTTAGCTGCAGACTAATAATTAATATCAAAGACTTGTTCTTATTCTGTCGGTATCAATAGTCTAAAAGTTAACCACGTGGTATGGTTCACTTTCAGTAGAGGAATTGGATGGTCAAACCTCTGGCCATAGAGTGTAGGCCTGGTCTGAGGAAATGTAAATCAGGGAGTGTTTTATAGTGCCCATCGAACAGGCTGGTCAAATGACGCCTGGTCCTGTATATGTCCCTGGGGCGTGCCTATGACTGAGTTGGATTTGGTTACAGAAATACAATTCTATCACATTACATCAGTACATAGCATCTCAATGTCTTACAAAAGCTTTATCCTTATCAATACATTCCATACACCCATATGAGGCAAGTCTTAAACTGAGTCTATTATATAAACAGTTTTATGGTAATATGGCTATATTGTCTCTTCTGAGTATCACAAAATGGTACCAGCGGATCAGTTCGTAGCTGGATTCTTCAATTCTATGAGTTGGAAGAATTTCCTTTGTCTCTCTATGGGCCATGTGGCCAGAGACTTTCCTGCAATTTTAGAGTTTTTCTACCCTTTACACACAGGGTGGATTGTGTGCAAAAGGGAGAGGCCAACGTCATGACATACCTCCCCTGGTGGTTTGGATCTTGTTTATCCTGCAAGTTACAAATCAACATAAAATCATGACCACGTGATGTCCCATTGGTAGATCATCGTTGCAGTCCTCTCTGGTGGTTGAACTTGGTAGGCTCTCTGAAAGCGGAGCCGTCCACCACAAGGATGGGCAGTTGATGTCCGGTTGGTGATCGCCGTTGCGGTCTCCTCAATTGGTGTACCTTGGTAGGTTCCCTGGAAGCTGTAAAGTACCCCAGGAAGGGCCAGGGGATGTCCTGGTTGGTGATCGCCGTTGCGGTCCCTCCCCTCTGGTGGTTTACCTTGGTAGTCTCTCTGACAGCGGGCATGCCGCCACAAGGATAGGCTGTGGGTGTCCGGATTTGGGGTCGCCGTTCCGGACCCGTCGTCCAGACTGGAAGATCTGGGCAGTAACTTAGGCAGATGTTAACAACGCACACACACTCATGAAATATATATAATTACATTCATTCCCCAATGAGCGGCGTTGTGGCACTAAGTGATGGTTGTATGGGGACTTTGTTTATGGCTCTATCACTTCCTAAGTGTCAAAGGAACTGAACCGAAAAGGAATGAAAGCATAAACAAAACAAAAATATACAAAATATAGTTCACACAAAAAAAATCATCTAATTGGACTGTATTCTATATACGTCCAATGTTCTGGCAAAATGATTATCATGGCATTGTCTCTAATGCCATATCTAGGGTTTTCCTACTTGGTGTGTTGCTTAGGCGCTATCCTAAGTTGATAACTATATGATAAGTCTACAGCTGTAATGCACTAGTTTTGGGCAGTCTACAGGTATGACCTACGGACTTCTGGGAAGAAAACTGGTGAGTGCTGTAGAGTCAAAGGCCTAGAAGTAAATGTTCAACTTTACTAAGGCTGGTATATTGCTTGGGCCCTTAAGTGGTCCTAGCATAAATCCTAATTGGATGTTCCGTTGTGCATGTGCGTTTATGCTTACACAAGCGCGCATGTCAAGGGAAGAAAACCAAGTATCCGGGCAGATTACAACTTGTTCAGAATGAGTCTGACGTAGTCAGGTAATTTTCAGGTTCAGTCAGAATTGGTGTCAAGGGAGTCTGTAGTAGTTTTCTACAAGTCACTGTCTTCCACTATTGTAGTGGCGATAGGTATGAAGTCTATTTCATAGCTATGTTATCCACGGAGGAGCTAACCTCACGACGGAAGTACTCTTTAAGTATTGGACCAGTCATACGTGGTGTGATCATGGTTCATGACTTCTAATAATTTTACTCCTGAATGGAGGGTCCTATTTATTAGTGACATGTGTGTTAACCATTGGAAGAGGGCACTGGAGATTCCCCTCCACGTGTTGCACTCTGAGTGACTCCTATGTCGCTGTTGTCAATGGTAATTTGATTTGTTAAGTCTCTAACCTTCTTACTGATTGTAGCTGGTATTGGTACTGGTACTCAAGGGGACCAGTTATCCTACCGATTTATTCTGAAATATTATCTACCGGAACACATGATTGGAGCATTTTACTAGTTGTATTGTAGTTGAACCTACGCATGGCAAAGAATGATTATTGATGCCATTAGTTTTGGAGGTGGACAAGTCCACTGGACTTCCTTTACGACCAGTGTGGTACACCTCAGTACTATCTTAGATGTCTTCTAAGATAATCCCCGTCTAGGGGCCTGTCTGCTCCTCACTGTTCTCATAGGAGAGTTTACAACTAGATTTGATTTATGCTCTGGCGGCCTCGTACGGTGTTGTCCGTAGTCTCGACCCCCCCACCGGCCTCGATGAGGCTCATCATGGGTCTGGGCTACTATTCCCCCCCTTTGTGCCTCGGGACCCCCCCACCAGCGGGTGGTGTTGGTGTCCGATGCGCAAATGAAAAGGTCGGACCCTATGTACGAGTTGTCAGCGGCCGCGTTTTTATGAGAGTGGCTGTAACCTTTCAACCAAATCTCCTGGTGTTTGTGCTTCAAAACGCTCAGTGGCTGTCGAGGCATGTCAGTCACCACCGCGTCCGCGTGTGGCAACCTCTTCATTACCTGTGAACTGAGACGAGGATATCGGTCTGTGATATCGCAAAGTGTTTCACAAGTGGGAGTCATCGGGTCAGTTGCTGGACTGACGCCATTAGTGTCATTGTAAGGGGTGACAGTCCCCAACAAAGCGGAAGGTGTATCATCGGAAGCAGAGTATACTCTGCGCATCAATGTTTTTCTTGCTGGGACGGCCGCAGTGCTTGCGGAAGTGTCCAAAGGGAAAGAAAAGTTCATCTCAACTACCGTATTACATGACTGCAAGGAGGAGGGAAGTTGCTTATTCACAGAGACAGCTGGCTCGAAATCATGAAAAGAATGGTCAATCAGGTTGGCTGATGGAATGTGTCGAGATATCGTACTATCTCTGTGGATCGGATTTTGTACCAAGAGGTTTCTAAACGTCTTTTTCTCAAGGGGTGCTTTCGACAGATACCCCTCGTGAAGGACTGCGTTGCAGCTAGCGTTAGGGGGAGACGGTGTGGTCAGTGGAGAAGGCACTGTGGCCTGTGACCATACCTGGTTGGTTTTCCAATCCATCAATGGAAGTAACCGATCCATCAAGTCTGCTCCAAGTAGCAGGGTTACAGTTTCGAGGCTGGTAACATACACAGGGTGAAATAGCGATACGTCCTGGAAGTGTAGGTTCAGCATGACTCTCAATGTGAGAGGCGAGGTAGTCTGAGTGACCCCTCGAAGTTTAGTGTCGCATCGTTCCACTTTTAACCAACGTTTAGTTGGCTTCAAAGCCCTTTTGAGATCATCAAACAATGTTTGAGAGATGAGTGATATTGTCGCACCCGAATCAATTAGCGCATGACAAGCTAAGCAGTCCTCCAGGACTGTTTCCAGGTATGGCCATTTAGATTCGTGGTTAGTGGACATATTCCCCACAAAGTGGAGTGGTCGTTCGCAACGACGTGATGTGCCATGTCTGTTCAAGATGGAAGCAGATTTACTTTTCTGATTTTGAGTGGGCTTGGCTTTAACGAAGCGTTTGACCTTTTTCTTCGCAACTTTTGTATCAGAGTCTATGGACAGAGCCCGGGGGCTTGTTTGTTGATCAGGCGGGCCCTGGATAGGGTCTTGAATGAGAGCGGGAGAAATTTGAACTTTAACGTCCATGCTATGGGTGTTAATTCCTGCGGACCTGGTGTCCGGTAATTCCCCGTCTAGTCCTTGTGACTTATCTTTTACCCTTTTCTCAAATTGTTCTCGCTTAAGTTCTTCCCGTAGTGGGACTTCTGGAGAATATTGGTCTACGTTTTGATCGTCCTTCAACCCTTTGTTACCCTTGTGCTCTGACACTTTTTGTGGGTTGGGTGCAGGAACGTAGCGAACGGGTCGATTGTAGCGGTAGTCATGTTGATGGCGACGTACTTTACAGTTATTTCGACCGCGGAGGTTATTGGAATCATGGTTTCGTGGTAGAAACTGGTTGACGCTCCAATACCTGATACCTGATAATGCACCCTCTAACTGGAGTGAGTGCTCCTGGTTAAACTTCAAAACTGAGTGGTCAGGGCTCTTAGCGTTGTGAACTTTTGATGCCTCAAAAGCTGTGCTTGCAAGCTCTCTGAGTTGTAAGATAGGCAAGCCAACGTGGGCTGCAGGGCCCAAGTAGGTAATGAAGGTGGGATACATGTTCGACAGAAACATTTGTTTGAATGGTAACAGCTCTTCCATTCCTGTTTCTGTGAGTAGGCCAAAGTAAGCTGAACGAAGCCTATGATAGAAAGCTTGTGGGTGTTCGTTCCGAGCTTGTTTGACGGTGTTAGCCAGTGAGCTATCGTGTTTGCGAGTCGCAGAACCACTGAATTCTAATTTCAAAGCTGTGGCAAGTTTAGCATAGTCATTTAGCACGTGTTGCTGTTGTAGACGAATGAACCTCGTCACGTGTCTATTCGACGTTCGCTTCAACAGGTAAACCCTGTCAGAACCCGTAGCGTTCGGGTAGCCACCCAACGCGTCCTCTATGTCAGCTAGGAACGTCTCAGTATCGTTTGGCTGACCTGGAACGGGGTCAAAGGTGGGGAAATTCTTGACGAGTTTGTCAAGGTATTCTGCACCAAGCGGGCGGAGAGGGTTGGCTTCATCCTGTGGAGAAATTGGGGCCGAAAGGCCAAGAGAAGAAGCCAAGCCTTGTTGTTGTTGGCCAAGAGGCGCCATATTACTCAGTGCCGAAGGGCCAAGAGGAGAAGACTGAGGGACACATGAGGGAGGCAAGGTCTGAAACCTATTGTCTTCACTCCTGTGAGTACAGGGCTCCGGTTGCTTGGATGGGAAGTCGCGCTGTAGAGCATGACCATTCTGGATTTCCTCCAGATGGTACCTAAGGGTGGAATTCTGCTGCATTGCAGAGTCCACTTGAGCGCTTAGAGTACTGATTTTGGACACGTGAGTGTCACACCTGCTCCTTTCGGTCTCAAACTTATCTGTCATGGTTTGCAGATAGAGGTCTTGAGTACGGAGCGAGAGATTCAGTGATGAGATTTCCTCTGCTTGCTTATAAATCAATATTTCCAACCTCATCACCTGAGTTCTCTCATCATTCATTTGGTCAGCGACTTCAATAAGTTCTGCTGATTTATCATCCAACTTTGTCATTGTGTTCATTAACTGATCGTCTTTGGTTTGCAGCGCTTTGAGGAGCACCGTGTTATTTTGAGTAACATTCAACAAAACAGCATGCATGTTGTCAAGTTGAGCGCTCCTGTTTGTAGATAACTCTTCGGATTTATCTAGTTTGGCGTGGACATCATCGTATTTAGTTTTGGCTAAATCGAGTTGTTCCTGTAGAAAACTATTTTGTTGAAGAGCTTGTGCTTGTTCATCGTCATACGTTTTTGCAATTACATTTAATTGTTCAGTTTTCGAACGCAGTTCAATAGCTAGCAGAATTTTTCCCTTTTCTGCATTTGTCATTGGTTTCCCGGTTCTCTCCACCTGTCCCTTTATGTCTATCGTTACCTGCTCGTGCTTCAGCTGTGCACTGCGGTATTGGACAGATGGCAATCTCGGATGGCAAGACATCAGAGCTAGACTGGAGAGAACCTTTACGAGGCCTGCGCCCGATGGTTGATTTTGGAAAACATTGTTGTCTGCTTTTCCACTAATGGCATAATTAGGGTTGTTATCGCCGCTGAGGTCAGAGATCAATCCATTTACGGGTGGAGGTTCACTAATTAGCGGGCGAGTGGGAACCACCCCCTCTGATAGCTTGCACATTATTAGAACATTTGAAAGGAACAATTGTTTTTCCTAATTTTCCAAAATTTGGTTTTGGAATGTGGAAAACTGCAAAGACGATTTTAATCTATTTATAGACGTTAATGAACCATCAGTACTGTACAGTACTGTGGAAGTTGGACGTGAATGAATTTGCAAAAGCAAATTGAATTAATCAATGCCAATGATTAGTCCTACCTGGGTAGGCTATCTGGGTATTAAACTTGAATTACCTGAGAGGTTGCTTCATCCAGGTTAATATGCAAAGTTTAAGTTGTCTCATTTAATTGGAAGAACCTAGAAAGGTATGTTCGACAATTTAACTAAATAAATTGAATGAGACGATAATCCATACAATCTCCATTGATTGGATATCATAAGTGTAAACCGTAGTTCAAATGTTGGGACCCTTCACCACTAGGGTACGCACCTCCCTGGGGCTGAGCGTCAGTAAAGGGGTTTTACTGACTGTGCCTTGCTAAAGCAGATTTTACTGATTAATCTATTTATGATTTAACAAACCTGTATAGGCTATCTGGGAATTAACTTTCAATTAACCTGAGAGCATTGCTTCATCTAAGTTAAGTTTGGAAAAAGTTAATCATGTCTCATTGTAGACGCCCAATCAATTTTGGATATTATTTGAAACATCCACTTGAAAAGATAAATCTGGCAATTTCACTTGTTAGTTAAATTGAATGAGACGTGCTCCACGTTTGAATTTCCCCTAGAGATGTACTGGCAATTCTTCACCACCAGGGTGCAGAATGCTGAAATTAAAACGGAAGTACAAAGGTCGGACTTCCGTCGCGCTAGCGGAGAAATTTTAAACGTGTTACGGTGGAGGGTAAAATGTTCCCTCTCTGTTAGCTTACCCGTAATGCTAAGCTATTGCTACTTGGTTCAGGAGTATCCTTCCAAGCACCAAAATAGGAAAGGGTGGGTTTTCTAGTGACGTCTCACCTTAACCCCATTCAGCATATTCTGCTAGCGTTTATGCTGACCGGAGCGACACGGTACTTAAATATCGATGCGCATACGGTCTGCCCACACTTTCTTAGTGCGGTAGGCAAATTATTCGGCTCGGTTCCCGGACAGCTAACCTCTAATTTCTAACCTTACTCTAGAAGTTAATATTTACCGACAGAAATAGTACCGTTTGGCCTAACGGACTAAATCTGGAATTTAATCCTCACTGCTATCGACATAAGACCGGAGCTATTCTAAATAGCTTCTCTCAATGGAAAATGCACAATCACTTTGTTTACATAGCAGGCTGTTTGTACAATTCTGTTTGCACAATTGATATATAGAATTTCACAGCAAAGTCCAATTCTATCTTAGATTCCTCGCACGGGGGCTCCAATATGTATTATCAAATTGAACCAACGTGCGTTTTAGTTTCAGTCCTCACACGGGGGCACCAATATGTCGTGTCTTTGGGGGTACCATTAAACGGAAGATATGTTTATCAATTAGCTCCCTGTAATTATTATCACGCGATTAAACTGATTAATCGTTTAATTGTAATTAACTAGGAGGTCGGGGCACCAAGGAGAATATTCAGATTACAAAGCTATAATTTTCCTAATATAACTTTCCTGTACTATAATATTATATTCTATTATAGTATAGGTCGATTATCTTCTTAAGTTTAAATGGTGTATTTACCTCTCGTCCAGTCTCATTCCAAAACGTCGTAAATTGTTGTATCTGCACGAACCCAGTCTTTACTAAAATCATCCATACATCAATTGTCTTAAAATCATTTATTTACTACACTAAGTAATTAACAGAAAAACATACAAACAGTAATTATTGTCACAAAGGATTGGTATCGGAATGTGCCCTTGTGGGCTAAACAGGCTGGTCGGCCTGTTGAACAATGGGTCATAAATGGTCAGCTGAGAAGTTTACACAGAGTTCATTAATATTACAATTGACAATTGAAGGCTCACTCATTCGGGAACAATTGCAATCAATATATATTTACGCTCAGTGTGTCGTCGTTCTTTGTTGGAGAGTTCGGTTCTGTTGGAGAGTTTTGTCCGCGTTCTCTCTCGCTCTCTCAGAATGGATCTTTCAGAGCGACATTCATTAATGTCGTCATAGAATGGTGGTTTCGTTGGTCTTCGCGTTCGATGATATAATTTACTTAGCTGCAGACTAATAATTAATATCAAAGACTTGTTCTTATTCTGTCGGTATCAATAGTCTAAAAGTTAACCACGTGGTATGGTTCACTTTCAGTAGAGGAATTGGATGGTCAAACCTCTGGCCATAGAGTGTAGGCCTGGTCTGAGGAAATGTAAATCAGGGAGTGTTTTATAGTGCCCATCGAACAGGCTGGTCAAATGACGCCTGGTCCTGTATATGTCCCTGGGGCGTGCCTATGACTGAGTTGGATTTGGTTACAGAAATACAATTCTATCACATTACATCAGTACATAGCATCTCAATGTCTTACAAAAGCTTTATCCTTATCAATACATTCCATACACCCATATGAGGCAAGTCTTAAACTGAGTCTATTATATAAACAGTTTTATGGTAATATGGCTATATTGTCTCTTCTGAGTATCACAAAATGGTACCAGCGGATCAGTTCGTAGCTGGATTCTTCAATTCTATGAGTTGGAAGAATTTCCTTTGTCTCTCTATGGGCCATGTGGCCAGAGACTTTCCTGCAATTTTAGAGTTTTTCTACCCTTTACACACAGGGTGGATTGTGTGCAAAATGGAGAGGCCAACGTCATGACACCCATCGGACAAATTCTTTGGCCACTATACCTATTTTGGCAATTGGCCTGATTTACCACACGGAGCCCTGCTGGTCCGTCTGCCGACGTCACAGCATGAGGGGGCCACAAGAGACTTTCTTCCGTCGCGACGTCCCTCAAAGGCCCTTCTGCTAGCTTGCTAGCCCTGGCCCGCTAGCTGCCTGAAGCCACTCACTGGACTCCTATGATCACTTGGCTACGCATGCCTCTCCCTAATGTCGATATGCCTTGTCCATTGCTGTCTTGGTTAGTAATTATTGCCTTATTTCACTCTAGGCCTGCTCAATACGCCTTAGTTAAAACATTAGTTCCACCTCCCACACATGCGGTGACATCACCTAGTTTAAATTATATTTCTAGACAATATCTCTTTCATTGTCACTCGATGCACAGGTTTACCCACATTGTATTCACATCCTACCATCCCTTTGTCTGTACATTATGCCTTGAATCTATTCTACCGTGCACATAAATCTGCTCCTTTTACTCTCTGTTCTGAACATACTAGACAGCCAGTTCTTTTAGCCTTTAGCCATACCCTTATCCTACTCCTCCTCTGTTCCTCTGGTGATGTGGAGGTTAATCCAGGCCCTGCAGCACCTAGCTCCACTCCCATTCCCCAGGCGCTCTCATTTGTTGACTTTTGTAACCGTAAAAGCCTTGGTTTTATGCATGTTAACATTAGAAGCCTCCTCCCTAAGTTTGTTCTATTCACTGTCCAAGCACACTCCACCAACCCGGATGTCCTAGCCATGTCTGAATCCTGGCTTAGGAAGACCACCAAAAACCCAGAAATGTCCATCCATAACTATAACATTATCCAACAAGATAGAACGGCCAAAGGGGGCGGTGTTGCAATCTACTGCAGAGATAACCTGAAGAGTTCTGTCATACTATTGTCATGACGTTGGCCTGTGGGTAAGGTTTATGACCCCCCCATAAATACCTTTCTCCCTTCCCCTCTCTCTCTGACCCTACTGAAGGACTTGAATAGCCTGTGTTAAATATAGAGAGTCTGGGAACATCATACAAATGGGGAAAGGAACCATATTTTGGTAATAAAACCAGTTGGAAATATGCTTTGGAACGTAATGAGTATGGGTTCGGTTGTCATCTGAGACATTATGATTGATGACAGGACGACATAAACTGTACCTGAGAAAGTATACACCCTCTAGTTATCAGAGTAACATGGAATTGTTATGCAATTGAAATGTTTGATATTGAAATTGTTTGTTAGGAGATTAAATGTAATTTTAGCTTCCAAATGAGACATTTGGGTTTTCATAAGGAAAGTGCCCTGCTTGATCAGTGGCCCACCCCTGTGAAGAGGAGGGGTTATAAACGATGAAACACATCCTTCCCCCCTCTCCACTATATAAGCCTTTGACGAAAAGATAACCACGTGGTTCCAGCACGTGAGGTCTGCAGCCTCTACGTTAGAAGGACACACATGTCAAGGACAGAACTAAGCCAACCTCGGCGTGAGCTATGGTATGAACTGGTATGAACTTTGAGCTTATTCACTACAGAAGTGCTACTTCCTAGCCGTTGAGTTAGCAGCGGCCGCTGTAGACGTGGGCTAGGAAAGGACGGACGACGGATCCAGTCTAACAGACGGACGAAGATACCACCACGTATCCAATTTACCACCAGAGACATTCTTCCGAGTAACAGGAAGATCTGTTGGCCAACCCGGCCAGCATCTACGACCAATCTACCGAAGCGCAGCTCAGAGTAAATATTTATTGCATTTTCCTTTTCCAAATGGGCGGTAATGTATGCATAAGATAATGTATTTACGATAGCATAGCTGCTGTTTCTTTGTTCCTAAATCTTCCCGCTCTTTCATTCAAGCCCAACCCCCTTTCCTTTGTGTAACCAGGTTCCGTCCACCGGGACGTTTTCTGTATAACATCATTTGTATTCTGTGTATTTGTAATTCTGTGTGATTAGTTTAGGTATTTAGTAAATAAATAATTAAACCCAATTTTGTATTGCTGATTCAACTTGTTAGCCAGGGTTCGTGAAGATAACCTGTTAGGGCTAGGGGGCAGCATTTGCACGTCTGGATAAAAAAATGTACCCGATTTAATCTGGTTACTAATCCTACCCAGTAACTAGAATATGCATATACTTATTATATATGGATAGAAAACACTCTAAAGTTTCTAAAACTGTTTGAATGGTGTCTGTGAGTATAACAGAACTCATTTGGCAGGCAAAACCCTGAGACATTTTCTGACAGGAAGTGGAAACCTGATGTGTTGTATTGACTTTAAACCTATCCCATTGAAAAACACAGGGGCTGAGGAATATTTTGGCACTTCCTATTGCTTCCACTAGATGTCACCAGCCTTTACAAAGTGTTTTGAGTCTTCTGGAGGGAGATCTGACCGAACAAGAGCCATGGAACGATGATGTCCCATTAGACACCTGGCGCGCGAGTTCATGATGGGTACCCTCGGTCCAATACGTTATAAAAGAGTATGCATTCGTCCACCTTGAATATTATTCATGTTCTGGTTAAAAAAGGCCCTAATGATTTATGCTATACAACGTTTGACATGTTTGAACGAACGTAAATATATTTTTTCCCCTCGTTCATGACGAGAAGTCCGGCTGGCTTAGATCATGTGCTAACAAGACGGAGATTTTTGGACATAAATGATGAGCTTTTTTGAACAAAACTACATTCGTTATGGACCTGTGATACCTGGAAGTGACATCTGATGAAGAGAATCAAAGGTAATGGATTATTTACATAGTATTTTCGATTTTAGATCTCCCCAACATGACGTCTAGTCTGTATCGCAACGCGTATTTTTCTGGGCGCAGTGCTCAGATTATTGCAAAGTGTGATTTCCCAGTAAGGTTATTTTTAAATCTGGCAAGTTGATTGCGTTCAAGAGATGTAAATCTATAATTCTTTAAATGACAATATAATATTTTACCAATGTTTTCTAATTTTAATTATTTAATTTGTGACGCTGACTTGACTGCCGGTTATTGGAGGGAAACGATTTCCTCAACATCAATGCCATAGTAAAACGCTGTTTTTGGATATAAATATGAACTTGATAGAACTAAAAATGCATGCATTGTCTAACATAATGTCCTAGGAGTGTCATCTGATGGAGATTGTAAAAGGTTAGTGCATCATTTTAGCTGGTTTTATGGTTTTGGTGACCCTGTCTTTGACTTGACAAAACATTACACACAACTCTTGTAAATGTACTGTCCTAACATACACTAAATTTATGCTTTCGCCGTAAAACCTTTTTGAAATCGTAAAACGTGGTTAGATTAAGGAGATGTTTATCTTTCAAAGGGTGTAAAATAGTTGTATGTTTGAAAAATTTGAATTTTGACATTTATTTGGATTCAAATTTGCCGCTCTTGAAATGCACCTGCTGTTGATGGAGTGCACCACGGGTGGCACGCTAGCGTCCCACCTAGCCCATAGAGGATAACCAAGAATTTATAACTTTCATTATGAGACTGAAAAAAACATAACATATTGACTGCTACCGATGTAAAATATTACTAAGTATTTTAAGAGTTTATTCGGAAGATAACGGCTCTATAAACGTTCTTCCGTGGTGCCCCGACTTTCTAGTTAATTACATTTACATGATTAGCTTAATCAGGTAATATTAATTAGAGAAAGAATTTTATAGGTTAGCATGTCATATCACTTAATCCGGCATAGCCAAAGACACGACACTATCCAGGTCTGTACCCAAACAATTTGAACAATTTCCACCTCTCCAGAAACAAGTCTCTTACCATTGTCGCTTGCTATAGACCACCTTCTTCCCCCAGCTGTGCCCTGGACACCATATGTGAATTGATTGCCCCCCATCTATCTTCAGAGCTCGTGCTGTTAGGTGACCTAAACTGGGACATGCTTAACATCCCGGCCGTCCTACAATCTAAGCTTGATGCTCTCAATCTCACACAAATTATCAATGAACCCACCAGGTACAACACGGGCACCCTCATAGATATCATCCTAACCAACCTGCCCTCCAAATACACCTCTGCTGTCTTCAACCAGGATCTCAGCGATCACTGCATCATTGTGTGCGTCCGTAATGGGTCTGCGGTCAAGTGACCACCCCTCATCACTGTCAAACGCTCCCTAAAACACTTCAGCGAGCAGGCATTTCTAATCGACCTGGCCCGGGTATCCTGGAATGATATTGACCTCATTCCGTCAGTAGAGGATGCCTGGTTATTCTTTAAAAGTGCTTTACTCACCATTTTAAATAAGCATGCCCCATTCAAAAAATGTAGAACCAGGAACAGATATAGCCTTGGTTCACTCCAGACCTGACTGCCCTTGACCAGCACAAAAACATCCTGTGGCGTACTGCCTTAGCATCGAATAGCCCCCGGGATGTGCAACTTTTCAGAGAAGTTAGGAACCAATATACACAGGCAGTTAGGAAAGCAAAGGCTAGCTTTTTCAAACAGAAATTTGCATCCTGTAGCACTAACTCCAAAAAGTTCTGGGACACTGTAAAGTCCATGGAGAATAAGAGCACCTCCTCCCAGCTCCCCACTGCACTGAGGCTAGGAAATTGATAATTGATAATTGATAATTTCAAAAAGCATTTTTCTACGGCTGGCTATGCTTTCCACCTGGCTACCCCTACCCCGGTCAACAGCCCTGCACCCCTCACTGCAACTTGCCCAAGCCTCCCCCATTTCTCCTTCACCCAAATCCAGATAGCTGATGTTCTGAAAGAGCTGCAAAATCTGGACTCTTACAAATCAGAAGGGCTAGACTTTCTGGACCCTCTCTTCCTAAAATGATCCGCCAAAATTGTTGCAACCCCTATAACTAGCTTGTTCCAACTCTCTTTAGTATCGTCTGAGATTCCCAAAGATTGGAAAGCTGCCGTGGTCATCCCCCTCTTCAAAGGGGGAGATACTCTAGACCCAAACTGCTACAGACCTATATCGATCCTACTCTGCCTTTCTAAGGTCTTCGAAATCCAAGTTAACAAACAGATCACCGACCATTTCGAATCCCACCGTACCTTCTCCACTATGCAATCTGGTTTCCGAGCTGGTCATGGGTGCACCTCACCCACGCTCAAGGTCCTAAACGACATCAAAACCGCAATAGATAACCTGTTAGGGCTAGGGGGCAGTATTGACACGGCCGGATAAAAAACGTACCCGATTTAATCTGGTTACTACTCCTGCCCAGTAACTAGAATATGCATATAATTATTGGCTTTGGATAGAAAACACCCTAAAGTTTCTAAAACTGTTTGAATGGTGTCTGTGAGTATAACAGAACTCAAATGGCAGGCCAAAACCTGAGAAGATTCCACGCAGGAAGTGGCCTGTCTGACAAGTAGTGTTTCATCTTGGCTCTTTTTATTGAAGACTGAGGATCTTTGCTCTAACGTGACACTTCCTACGGCTCCCATAGGCTCTCAGAGCCCGGGAAAAAGCTGAACGATATCGAGGCAGCCTCTGGCTGAAACACATTATCGCTTTTGGCAAGTGGCCGATCAGAGTTTAGGCGCGTGCCCGAGTCGACCGAATGCTTTATTTTCTTTCGTCTGTTTACCTAAACGCAGATTCCCAGTCGGAATATTATCGCTTTTTTATGAGAAAAATGGAATAAAAATTGATTTTAAACAGCGGTTGACATGCTTCGAAGTACGGTAATGGAATATTTCGAATTTTTTTGTCACGAATTGCGCCATGCTCGTCACCCTTATATACCCTTTCGGATAGTGTCTTGAACGCACAAACAAAACGCCGCTGTTTGGATATAACTATGGATTATTTTGAACCAAACCAACATTTGTTATTGAAGTAGCAGTCCTGGGAGTGCATTCTGATGAAGACAGCAAAGGTAATAACATTTTTCTTATAGTAAATCTGACTTTGGTGAGTGCTAAACTTGCTGGGTGTCTAAATAGCTAGCCCTGTGATGCCGGGCTATCTACTGAGAATATTGCAAAATGTGCTTTCACAGAAAAGCTATTTTGAAATCGGACATATCGAGTGCATAGAGGAGTTCTGTATCTATAATTCTTAAAATAATTGTTATGCTTTTTGTGAACGTTTATCGTGAGTAATTTAGTAAATTCACCGGCAGTGTTCGGTGGGAATGCTAGTCACATGCTAGTCACATGCTAATGTAAAAAGCTGGTTTTTGATATAAATATGAACTTGATTGAACAAAACATGCATGTATTGTATAACATAATGTCCTAGGTGTGTCATCTGATGAAGATCATCAAAGGTTAGTGCTGCATTTAGCTGTCTTCTGGGTTTTTGTGACATTATATGCTAGCTTGAAAAATGGGTGTCTGATTATTTCTGGCTGGGTACTCTGCTGACATAATCTAATGTTTTGCTTTCGTTGTAAAGCCTTTTTGAAATCGGACAGTGTGGTTAGATTAACGAGAGTCTTGTCTTTAAAATGGTGTAAAATAGTCATATGTTTGAAAAATTGAAGTTTTTGCATTTTTGAGGTTTTTGAATAACGCGCCACGGGATTACACTGGCTGTTGAGTAGGTGGGACGATTTGGTGCCACCTACCCTAGAGAGGATAAGAGACAATACTGTGCAGCTGTATTCATCGACCTGGCCAAGGCTTTCGACTCTGTCAATCACCACATTCTTATCGGCAGACTCAACAGCCTTGGTTTCTCAAATGACTGCCTCGCCTGGTTCACCAACTACTTCTCTGATAGAGTTCAGTGTGTCAAATCGGAGGGCCTGTTGTCCGGACCTCTGGCAGTCTCTATGTGGTGCCACAGGGTTCAATCCTCGGGCCGACTCTTTTCTCTGTATACATCAAAGATGTCGCTCTTGCTGCTGGTGATTCTCTGATTCACCTTTACGCAGACAACACCATTCTGTATACTTCTGGCCCTTCTTTGGACACTGTGTTAACTAACCTCCAGATGAGCTTCAATGCCATACAACTCTCTTTCTGTTGCCTCCAACTGCTCTTAAATGCAAGCAAATCTAAATACATACTCTTCAACTGATCGCTGCCCACACCTACCCACCCATCCAGCATCACTACTCTGGACGGTTCGGACTTAGAATATGTGGACAACTACAAATACCTAGGTGTCTGGTTAGACTGTAAACTCTCCTTCCAGACTCACATTAAGCATCTCCAAACCAAAATTAAATCTAGAATCGGCTTCCTATTTCGCAATAAAGCATCCTTCACTCATGCTGCCAAACATACCCTCGTAAAACTGACCATCCTACCGATCTTTGACTTCAGTGATGTCATTTACAAAATAGCCTCCAACACTCTACTCAGGAAAAGTGGATGCAGTCTATTACAGTGCATTGCGTTTTGTCACCAAAGCCCCATATACTACCCACCACTGCGACCTGTATGCTCTCGTTGGCTGGCCCTCACTTCGTATTCGTAGCCAAACCCACTGGCTCCAGGTCATCCAAGTTGTTGCTAGGTAAAGCCCCACCTTGTCTCAGCTCACTGGTCACCATAGCAGCACCCACCCGTAGCACGCGCTCCAGCAGGTATTATTCACTGGTCACCCCCCCCCCCCCCCCCGAAATAATCACCGAAGCTGGCGACTCATATCTCCCTCACTAGCTTTAAGCACCAGCTGTCAGAGCAGCTCACAGATCACTGCACCTGTACATAGCCAATCTGTAAATAGCCCATCCTCATCACCATATTGTTATTTACCTCATCACCATATTGTTATTTATTTATTAATTTTTCTCCTTTGCACCCCAGTACCGCTACTTGCACACTCATCTACTGCAAATCTATCACCCCATTGTTTAATTTGCCATTCTGTAATAATTTAGAGTCTCACATAGATCCTGACTTTGTGTAGTCTGACAGAGATCTTGCTATTGTAGAGTCTGACAGAGATCTGATATTGTGGAGTCTGACAGAGATCTGATATTGTAGAGTCTGACAGAGATCTGATATTGTTGAGTCTGACAGAGATCTGATATTGTTGAGTCTGACAGAGATCTGATATTGTGGAGTCTGACAGATCTGATATTGTAGAGTCTGACAGAGATCTGATATTGTTGAGTCTGACAGAGATCTGATATTGTGGAGTCTGACAGATCTGATATTGTAGAGTCTGACAGAGATCTGATATTGAAGAGTCTGACAGAGATCTGATATTGTGGAGTCTGACAGATCTGATATTGTGGAGTCTGACAGATCTGATATTGTGGAGTCTGACAGATCTGATATTGTGGAGTCTGACAGATCTGATATTGTAGAGTCTGACAGATCTGATATTGTGGAGTCTGACAGATCTGATATTGTAGAGTCTGACAGAGATCTGATATTGTAGAGTCTGACAGAGATCTGATATTGTGGAGTCTGACAGAGATCTGATATTGTGGAGTCTGACAAAGATCTGATATTGTGGAGTCTGACAGAGATCTGATATTGTAGAGTCTGACAGAGATCTGATATTGTAGAGTCTGACAGAGATCTGATATTGTAGAGTCTGACAGAGACCCTTATATGGAAGAGTCTGACAGAGATCCTGATATGGAAGAGTCTGACAGAGATCCTGATATGGAAGTGTCTGACAGAGATCCTGATATGGAAGTGTCTGACAGAGATCCTGATATGGAAGTGTCTGACAGAGATCCTAATATGGAAGTGTCTGACAGAGATCCTGAAATGGAGTCTGACAGAGATACTGACACTGAAGAGTCTGACAGAGATCCTGATATGGAAGAGTCTGACAGAGATCCTAATATGGAGTCTGACAGAGATACTGACACTGAAGAGTCTGACAGAGATCCTGATATTGAAGATTCTGATAGAGATCCTGATATGGAGTCAGACAGAGATCCTGAAATGGAGTCTGACAGAGATCCTGATATGGAGTCAGACAGAGATCCTGATATGGAGTCAGACAGAGATCCTGAAATGGAGTCTGACAGAGATCCTGATATTGAAGATTCTGACAGAGATCTTGATATTGAAGAGACTTACAGAGATCCTGATACTGAACACTCTGACAGAGATCCTGATATTGAAGAGTCTGAAATAGATCCTGATATTGAGAATCTGACAGACATCTTTATATGGAAGAGTCTGACAGAGATCCTGATTTTGTTGAGTCTCACAGAGATCCAGACATTGTTGACTCTGACAGAGATCTTGGCATTGTAGTCTGACAAAGATCCTGATATTGAATAATCTGACAGAGATCCTGACATTGTAGAGTCTGACAGAGACCCTTATATGGAAGAGTCTGCCATAGAGCCATATATTGTAGAGTCTGACAGAGATCATGATATTGTTGAGTCTGACAGAGATCCTGATTTTGTAGAGTCTGACAGAGATCCTGATTTTGTAGAGTCTGACAGAGATCCTGAAATTGTCGAGTCTGACAGAACCAGATATTGTAGGATGACAGAGCCTGATATTGTTCTATGACTGAGCCTGATATTGAAGAGTCTGACAGAGATCATGATATTGAAGAGTCTGACAAAAATCCTAATATTGAAGAGGCTAACAAAGAACCTGATATTGAAGAGTCTGACAGAGATGATGATATTGAAGAGTCTGACAGAGATCCTGATATTGAAGAGTCTGACAGAGATCCTGATATTGAAGAGTCTGACAAAAATCCTAATATTGAAGAG
This sequence comes from Salmo salar, assembly GCF_965601325.2. Lineage (NCBI taxonomy): Eukaryota > Metazoa > Chordata > Actinopteri > Salmoniformes > Salmonidae > Salmo > Salmo salar. Next base: position 150,952,995 of record NC_138299.1, read on the forward strand.
GCTAACAAAGAACCTGATATTGAAGAGTCTGACAGAGATGATGATATTGAAGAGTCTGACAGAGATCCTGATATTGAAGAGGCTAACAAAGAACCTGATATTGAAGAGTCTGACAGAGATGATGATATTGAAGTGTCTGACAGAGATCCTGATATTGAAGAGGCTAACAAAGAACCTGATATTGAAGAGTCTGACAGAGATGATGATATTGAAGTGTCTGACAGATATCTTTATATGGAAAAGTATGACAGAGATCCTGATATTGAAGGGTCCGACAGAGATCCTGACGTTGTTGAGTCTGACAGAGATCCTGATATGGAAGAGTCCGACAGATGTCCTGATACTGTAGAGTCCGACAGATGTCCTGATATTGAAGAGTCTGACATAGATCCTGATATTGATGAGTTGACAGATATCTTTATATGGAAGAGTCTGACATAGATCCTGATATTGATGAGTTGACAGATATCTTTATATGGAAGAGTCTGACATAGATCCTGATATTGATGAGTTGACAGATATCTTTATATGGAAGAGTCTGACAGAGATCCTGATTTTGTAGAGTCTGACATATCCTGATTTTGTAGTCTGACAGAGATCCTGATTTGGAACAGTCTAACAGAGATCCTGATATTGAAGAGACTGACAGAGATCCTGATATTGAAGAGACTGACAGAGATCCTGATATTGAAGAGACTGACAGAGATCCTGATATTGAAGAGACTGACATAGATCCTGATATTGAAGAGTTGACAGATATCTTTATATGGAAGAGATATGGAACAGAGATCCTGATTTTGTTGAGTCTGACAGAGATCCTGACATTGTTGAGTCTGACAGAGATCCTGATATTTAAGAGTATGACAGAGGTCCTGATATTGTAGAGTCTGACAGAGACCCTTATATGAAAGAGTCTGATAGAGATCCTGATATTGTTGCGTCTGACAGTGATCCGGACATGGAGTCTGACAGAGATCCTCATATGTAGTCTGAAAGAGAGGAAAAGGAGATGAGTATGTCTGTACTGATTCTGTCCACATCTCTGCCCTCCAATTCTGTTACAAAGCAAACCTCCCTCTTTTTGTCTGTGTTCACATATTTTAGATTTGTCTCTGCTCTTTATTCATAACTGAGCGATCCCATCACAATCCCTCTCGGCACTGAGAGGAAATGTGAGTGAGCTTTGGAGTGAGATGCTTGAGTGGCAGAGGACAGGCACACCCCCAGCACAGAAAACTGCAGCGCTCACAACATAGGGCTAAAGCTAACCTTCCTCTTTCTCCCTCTTCCACTTGAGTTAGCTCACTATTATCAGTCTTCTAGCTCACAGGGACACCCCTCAACACACACACATACGCAAGCACACTCACACACACTCCCATGCACACGCACATGCACACACTAAGAGAAATGCCACAGAAATACATTTCTGTAAACAGCAAATTATGAGGCACCAAATGTTCCATGACAATAACACCAAAACCACAGAACTGCAGCCTCGAAACGGGTCGTTAGAAGATGTTATGGTTGATTGTAGTTCATCAGCTAACTTAAACATTGTCATATTGTTATCTGAGAGCAGAGGCTATCGTGATCACTCCACCCCATGGTGAGCATGTCTATACTGTGGTGTTACATCAGTAATTGCCTCTGTAACATCTGTTATATCTCAACAACAGTCTGCCGAAGGACTGGAGAGAGAAATACTGTTATTCTCTGCTAACTCTCACTATCTGTCCTTGTTCTATAAAAACCTCTCTCTCTCTCTCTCTCTCTCTCTCTCTCTCTCTCTCTCTCTCTCTCTCTCTCTCTCTCTCTCTCTCTCTCTCTCTCTCTCTCTCTCTCTCTCTCTCTCTCTCGCACTCTTTCTCTCTTTCTCTCTTTCCCCCTCTTTAGCTTCCCCTCCCTATTTATGTATTCTCTCTCTTTTTGCATTCTTCTTCTCCCCACTCAATGGATTTTTCTCTATATCTGGAGATATACACTACATATATCTCCATATTTTTCTCTATATCTGGAGATATACACTACATATATCTCCATATTTTTCTCCATATCTGGAGATATACACTACATATATCTCCATATTTTTCTCCATATCTGGAGACGTACAGTACGTATATCTCCATATTTTTCTCCATATCTGAGCTCTTTTTCTATATCTCATTTTGCCCTTCATTTCTCTAACTCTCTTTCCTCTCATTGTGACATTGTGTCTCAGAGTGATTTTAACCCCTAGGGACTTATGGAATTCTATGATGGTCATACAGTGCCTTCGGAAAGTATTCAGACCATTTGACTTTTACGCATTTTGTTACGTTACAGCATTATTCAAAAATGTATTAAATAAAACAATTTCCTCAGCAATCTACACACAATACCCCACAATGACAAAGTGAAAACAGGTTTTTAGAAATTCCTGCAAATGCATTAAAAAGAAAAAACAGAAATAACTTATTCACATAAGTATTCAGACCCTTTGCTTTGGGACAATACATTTTGCTCAGGTGCATTCTGTTTCCATTGATCATCCTTGACATGTTTCTACAACTTGATTGGAGTCCACCTGTGGAAAATTCAATTGATTGGACATGATTTGGAAAGCCACATTCCTATCTATATAAGGTCCCACAGTTGACAGTGCATGTCAGAGCAAAAACCAAGCCATGAGGTTGAAGGAATTGTCGATAGAGCTCCATGAGAGGATTTTGTCGAGGCACAGATCTGGGGAAGGTTACCAAAACCTTTCTCCAGCATTGAAGGTCCCAAAGAACATAGTGGCCTCCATCGTTCTTAAATAGAAGAAGTTTGGAACCACCAAGACTCTTCCTAGAGCTGGCCGCCCGGCCAAACTGAGCAATCAGGGGAGAAGCGCCTTGGTCAGGGAGGTGACCAAGAACCCGATGATCACTCTGACAGAAGGACAACCATCTCTGCAGCACTCCACCAATCAGGCCTTTATGGTAGAGTGGCCAGACGGAAGCCACTCCTCAGTAAAAGGCACATCACTGCCCGCTTGAAGTTAGCCAAAAGGCACCTAAAGACTCTCAGACTATGAGAAACAAGATTCTCTGGTCTGATGAAACCAAGATTGAACTTTTTGGCTTGAATGTAGGAAACCTTGCAACATCCCTACGATGAATCATTGGGGGTGGCAGCATCATGCTGTGGGGATGTTTTACTGCAGCAGGGATTGGGAGACTAGTCAGGATCGAGGCAAAGATGAAGGGAGCAAAGTACAGAGAGATCCTTGATGAAAACCTTCTCCAGAGCGCTCAGGACTTCAGACTGGGGCGAAGGTCCACCATCCAACAGGACAACAACCATAAGCACGCAGCCAAGACAACACAGGAATGGCTTAGAGACAAGTCTCTGAATGTCCTTGAGTAGCCCAGCCAAAGCCCGGACTTGAACCCAATCGAACATCTCTGGAGAGACCTGAAAATAGCTGTGCATCCAACTTGACAGAGCTTGAGAGGATCTGCAGAGAAGAATGGGAGAAACTCCCCAAATACAGGTTTGCCCAGCTTGTAGCGTCATACCCAAGAAGACTCAAGGTTGTAATCGCTGCCAAATGTGCATCAACAAAGTAAGGGTCTGAATACTTATGTAAATGTTATATTTCATTTATTCATTAAAAAAATTATAATCTAAAAATCAGTTTTGTCACACCCTGATCAGTTTCACCTGTCCTCGTTATTGTCTCCACCCCCTGCCAGGTGTCGCTTGTTTTCCCCAGTGTATTTATCCCTGTGTTTCCTGTCTCTCTGTGCCAGTTTGTCTTGTATTTTCCAAGTCAACCAGCGTTTTTTCCCGTACTACTGCCTTTGCTATTCTCTTTTTTCTAGTCCTCCCGGTTTTGACCCTTGCCTGGTTCTGGACTCTGTACCCGCCTGCCTGACCATTCTGCCTGCCTTGACCACGAGCCTGCCTGCCACTCTGTACCTCCTGGACTCTGGTCTAGTTTTGACCTTTTGCCTGTCCATGACCATTCTCTTGCCTACTCCTTTTGGAATATTAAACATTGTAAGTCTCCAACCATCTGCCTCCTGTGTCTGCATCTGGGTCTCGTCTTGTGTCATGATAGTTTTTGCTTCGTCATTATGGGGTATTGTGTTTAGATTGATGTGGGGGGGAAAAAATATTTAATCAATTTAAAATAAGGCTGTAACCTATCAAAGTGTGGAAGAAGTCAAGGGGCCTGAATATTTTCTGAAGGCACTGTATAACAGTAGATCCTGCCCTACACACACACAAGCATAGACACAGAGACGTATACACACATGCACACACACACACACACACACACACACACACAATGTCCAGCTCTCTGCTGGAGAGAAGCAATTTACATTCCATCCATTCCTCGACATCATCTACCACAACAATGGAGGGTAAAGTGATGTGAAACAAACTGTATATACAAAGGTATGTGGACACCCCTTTAAATTAGTGGATTCGACTATTTTGGCCACACCTGTTGCTGACAGATGTATAAAATCGAGCACACAGCCATTCAATCGTTTGGCAGATGCCAGGTAAACACTACCTGCCCGAATGCATAGTGCAAACTGTAAAGTTTGGTGGAGGAGCAATAATGGTCTGGGGCTGTTTTTTCATGGATCGTGTTAAGCCCCTTAGTTCCAGTGAAGGGAAATCTTAATGCTACAGCATACAAAGGCATTCTAGATGATTCTGTGCTTCCAACTTTTTGGCAACAGTTTGGGGAAGGCCCTTTCCTGTTTCAGCATGACAATACCTTCATGCACAAAGTGAGGTCCATACAGAAAGGGTTTGTCGAGATCAGTGGGTAAAAACTTGACTAACCTGCACAGAGCCCTGACATCAACCCCATCGAACACCTTTGGGATGAATTGGAATGCCAACTGCGAGCCAGGCCTAAACACCCAACATCAGTGCCCAACCTCACTAATGATTTTGTGGCTGATTGGAAGCAAGTCACCGCAGCATTGTTACAACATCTAGTGGAAAGCCTTCCCAGAAGAGTGGAGGCTGTTATAGCAGCAAAGGGGGGACCAACTCTATATTAATGCCCATGATTTTGGAACGAGATGTTCGACGAGCATGTGTCCACATATGTTTGGTCATGTAGTGCATATTTATGTAGTATGTAATAATTCAGAAAGTATTCATACCCCTTGACGTATTCCACTTATTGTTCTCTCACCCATCTACACACAATACCCCATAATGACATCACAATACCCCATAATGACATCACAATACCCCATAATGACAAAGTGAAAACCTGTTTTTAGAAATGTTTGCAAAGTTATTGAAAATGTAATACAGAAATATATAATTTGCATAAGTATTCACACCCCTGAGTCAATACTTTGTTGAAGCACCATTGGCAGTGATTACAGCTGTGAGTGTTTCTGGGTAAGTCTCTAAGCGCTTTTCCACACCTGGATTGTTCAACATTTGCCCATTATTCTTTTTGATCATTGCTGGACAACCATTTTCAGGTTTTGCCATATTTCAAGAAGATTTAAGTCAAAACTGTAACTCAGCCACTCAGGAACATTATAGATTTGGCCTTGTGTTTTGGTTACTATCCTGCTGAAAGGTGAATTCATCTCCCAATGTCTGGTGGAAAGCAGACTGAACCAGCTTTTCCTCTAGGATTTTGCTTGTGCTTCACTCCATTCATTTTCTTTTTTCTTTTGAAAAACTCCACAGTCCTTAATGATTACAAGCATACCGATAACATGATGCATCCACCACTATTCTTGAAAATATGGAGAGTGGTAGTCAGTAACGTGTTCTGTTGGATTTGGCCCAAACATATCATTTTATTTTCAGGACAAGAAGTTAATTGCTTGCCAATTTTTTGGCAGTATTACTTTAGTGCCTTGTTGCAAACAGGATGCTACCTTTTTTTCACTCATTTAGGTTAGTATTTTGGAGTAACTACAACATTGGTGATCCATCCTCAGTTTTCTCTTATCAGAGCCATTAAACTGTTTTAAAGTCACCATTGGCCATTGAAATCCTTGAGCGTTTCCCTTTCTCTCCGATAACTGAGTATTTTTAGTGACTGGGTGTAGGGATACACCTTCCAAAGTGTAATTAAAAACTTAATCATGCTCAAAGGGATATTCAATGTCTGCTTTTGTCATTTTTACCCATCTACCAATAGTTGCCCTTTTTGCGAGACATTGGAAAATCTTCCTGGTCTTTGTGGTTGAATCTGTGTTTGAAATTCCCTGCTCGACTGAGAGAACTTACAGATAATTGTGCGGAGTAGAGAGGTGAGGTAGTAGTCCAAATATCATGTTAAAACCTCTTAAGGATCCACCCCTTTTTTTGAATTTTGCCTAAAACGACATACCCAAATCTAACTGCCTGTAGCTGAGGACCTGAAGCAAGGATATGCATATTCTTGATACCATTTGAAAGGAAACACTTTGACGTTTGTGGAAATGTGAAATGAATGTAGGAAAATATAACACATTAGATCTGGTAAAAGATAATACAATTGTATTTTTTTGTACCATAATCATTGAAATGCAAGAGAAAGGCCATAATGTATTACTTCAGCCCAGGCACAATCTAGATTTTGGCCACTAGATGGCATCAGTGTATGTGCAAAGTTTTACACTGATCCAGTGAACAATTGTATTTCTGTTCAACATTTTGTATCAAGACTGCTCAAATGTGCCTAATTGGTTTTTTAATAACTTTTCAAGTTCATAACTGTGCACTCTCCTCAAACAATAGTATTCTTTCACTGTAATAGCTACTGTAAATTGACAGTGCAGTTAGATTAACAAGGATTTAAGCTTTCTGCCAATATCAGATTTGTCTATGTCCTGGGAAATTGTCTTGTTACTTACAACCTCATGCTAATCGCATTAGCCTACACTAGCTCAACCGTCCCATGGGGCACCCACCAATCCTTTAAATACTCTTATTGCACAGAGTGTCCATGCAACTCATTATCTGACTTGTTAAGCACATTTTTCCTCCTGAACTTATTTAGGCTTGCCATAACAGAGTTTTATACTAGTTGACTCAAGACATTTCAGCTTCTCATTTTATATTAATTAGCAAAAGTTTTGAAAAACATAATTCCAGCGTGACAGTATGGGGTATTGTGTGTAGGCCAGTACCAACAATTTCAATTTAATCCATTTTTAAATTCAGGCTGTAACACAACAAAATGTGGAAAAAGTCGAGGGGTGTGACTCATTTCTGAAGGTACTGTATGCTACACTATATGTGGCTTTGTCAGACTAAATACTGGGCTGAACAGGGAATTATGAAGATTTTGACAAAAAAACGACGTGGACAGCCTAAATATACTGTCTGTCTAGCACTTACACATGTAGGATCTTAATTTGATCGCTCTTTTGATGCTGGGAATGCAAACTTGTACTATATTTTAGGTTTATAAAGGCGTCTAAAGTTTGTCATTTCCTCTTTGAAATTTCAGACTTAATTTGTCTTAACAAAAAATGCATCAACCCCTACAAAAATGTCCATTAATTAAAATCCACATAATAATTCACAGTTCCTGTTGCTGCAAGATTATTTTCCTGCTGGAACAAACTGGCTAAAATTAAGATCCTACATCTGTATACCACAAGTTAGCCCAGGAGTTTTCATGATTATGCAACCTGACCAGAAACAACTCTGGGCTCCAACTAAATGGGTTGGAGAGGCAAACCAGACGTCCACTAGACATTTCATATACTGTAGATGCATCAAAGCTGATCAAACCAACTCTCATTTGCCTGTTCCAGCAGTTTCAACTTACTCTTGTTCTCTCTGTTCCAAACCTGTCACATTTCATTTAAACTTCTCTTTCTTTCTGTTTTACCCTAATTCTCTCCGTCTCTTTCCTCCCTGGGCATTTTCACATGTAATGCACTCTCCACCTGACGTATGATTGGTTGAGGTTTCTAGGAAGCTAACATATGCCTGTTGTCATGACTCATATGTCATTCTCTCTTTAGTACACTAACACATGCAACCCTGCTTTCTTTCTCCCTCTCTCTCCCTCTCCTTCCCGCTCCCTTTTTCTTTCTCTCTCTCTCTCTCCCTCTCCTCTATCTCTCTCTTGCACTCTCTGTTACCCAGTCCACTCCATTCCCCCTCCCTCTCTCTCCTCTCTTTTCCTCTCTCTACCCCAGTCCACCCCATTCCCCCTCCCCCCCTCTCTCTCTATCTCTCTCTGTTACCCAGACCACCACATTCCCTCCCTCTCGCTCTCTCTCTCTCTCTCTCTCTCTCTCTCTCTCTCCTGTCTCTCTCTTGCACTCTCTGTTACCCAGACCACCCCATTCTCTCTCTCTCTCTCTCTCTCTCTCTCCCTCTCCCTCTCTCGCTCTCTCTTGCACTCTCTGTTACCCAATCCACCCCATTCCCCCTCTCTCTCTCTCCTCTATCTCTACCCCAGTCCACCCCATTCCCTTCCCTCTCTCTCCTCTATCTCTACCCCAGTCCACCCCATTCCCTTCCCTCTCTCTCCTCTCTCTACCCCAGTCCACCCTATCCCCTCCTCTCTCTCTCTCTCTCTCTCTCTCTCTCTCTCTGTTACCCAATCCACCCTATTCCCCCTCTCTCTCTCTCCTCTATCTCTACCCCAGTCCACCCCATTCCCTTCCCTCTCTCTCCTCTATCTCTACCCCAGTCCACCCCATTCCCCCTCCCTCTCTCTCCTCTCTCTCTATCCCAGTCCACCTCATTCCCCCTCCCTCTCTCTCCTCTCTCTCTACCCCAGTCCACCCCATTCCTCCTCCTTCTCTCTCTACCCCAGTCCACCCCATTCCCCCTCCCTCTCTCTCCTCTCTCTCTATCCCAGTCCACCTCATTCCCCCTCCCTCTCTCTCCTCTCTCTCTATCCCAGTCCACCCCATTCCTCCTCCTTCTCTCTCTACCCCAGTCCACCCCATTCCCCCTCCCTCTCTCTCCTCTCTCTCTATCCCAGTCCACCCCATTCCTCCTCCTTCTCTCTCTACCCCAGTCCACCCCATTCCCCCTCCCTCTCTCTCCTCTCTCTCTACCCCAGTCCACCCCATTCCCCCTCCCTCTCTCTCCTCTCTCTCCTCTCTCTCTATCCCAGTCCACCCCATTCCCTCTCCCTTTCTCTCCTCTCTCTCTATCCCAGTCCACCCCATTCCCCCTCCCTCTCTCTCCTCTCTCTCTACCCCAGTCCACCCCATTCCTCCTCCTTCTCTCTCTATTCCAGTCCACCTCATTCCCCCTCCCTCTCTCTCCTCTCTCTCTACCCCAGTCCACCCCATTCCCCCTCCCTCTCTCTCCTCTCTCTCTACCCCAGTCCACCCCATTCCCCCTTCCCTCTCTCTCCTCTCTCTACCCCAGTCCACCCCATTCCTCCTCCTTCTCTCTCTATCCCAGTCCACCTCATTCCCCCTCCCTCTCTCTCCTCTCTCTCTACCCCAGTCCACCCCATTCCCCCTTCCCTCTCTCTCCTCTCTCTCTACCCCAGTCCACCCCATTCCTCCTCCTTCTCTCTCTACCCCAGTCCACCCCATTCCCCCTCCCTCTCTCTCCTCTCTCTCTACCCCAGTCCATCAATCCCTTCCTCTCTCTCTGTCTCTGCCACTCAGAACAGGCACTGGCCAGTCTGACTCAGAGCACAGCCACTGGCCTGAACCCTCTCTGGACCCTGTATACTCACATTGTTGGTAGGTACACAGACAGGTCACACAACACTCACACACACACCGGCCATAGCAGGATAAATGGAACCTTAAAGGTAGAGAAACAGCAATGAATATTCTAACCGCTGTCTTGTCAACAGATCTATCTGAAGTGAGGGAGAAGGGACGACAGACCCACACACACACACACACACACACACACACTGGTAACCTGGTGCTTTTCTCGGCTGTGAGGCCTGTGAGATGCAGGATCAGAGCTCATCATTAAAGTTTGATCGATGGGTGCTGTCCAGAACCACATCTTTTAGCACCTCCACATAAAATATGAACAGTTCCACTTTACTCGCTTTACATCCTCGTCTCATCTCTCCCCTCATCCTTTCCTTTCCTTTCCTCCGTCTCTGCCTCTCCTCTCCTCGCTTTCCTGTGTTTCCTCTTTTCTCCTCTTTTCCACAGTCATCTGTTCTTACAGCTGGGCTATGTTTGATGTTTGTTCAGCTGTCATCATAGAGACTCATCCTGATTGGTTACAGAACCAAGGGGGTGGGGTTAGCGGAGTGAAATGGGACGAAGGGGAATGAAAGGGAGGAGATGAGGAAGATCAAACACTCAATCACTCCCAGGCAGGTGCCACTCCCTCCCTCCCACTCCCACCCTCCCTCTTTCTCTCTGTAGTCTTTCTCTTCACTCTTACAGGCTTGGTGGTCAGTAGCCATGAAGGGCAGACACTATAAACAACCCCCACACACCTCTGCACAGAGACACGCACAGAGACATGCACACACACACACACACACGCACAAAGGGGGCCGTAAAAGGAATGGAGGTTAAAGAGAGAGAGTTAGATTAAAGAAGTGTAGTAGCAGTGTTGTGATAATTGCGTCGTTTGCGCTATAACCTGTTAGCTCAGATGTCTTGACACCGTGATATATAGGCCTTTGTTTCATCACAAAACATTAGAGCAACCTATGTCCAGAAAGTCCACAAAGCATATTGCATGTACAGTAACAGACAGTTAGTGGTCAAGCAAGTTAATGTTTCCAACATTATCGGACCACTAAACAACTACTGATTTAGAACCACAGAGAGTTACCATAAGTCACAAAGAAAACAGGAGCTGCCTCCACTATTCCAGCACCATTTCAACTTCATCTGGTGTGTGTGTGTGTGTGTGTGTGTGTGTGTGTGTGTGTGTGTGTGTGTGTGTGTGTGTGTGTGTGTGTGTGTGTGTGTGTGTGTGTGTGTGTGTGTGTGTGTGTGTGTGTGTGCGTGCTCGCGCGTTCTTGCAAGTAGAAAAGCATGTTGACTCACCCTACTGGTAGAGAAACACCAATGCCATCCTCCTCTCTTTCATGTTGACGAAACAGTCTATCACTGTCATACAGTACATGCTTGTATTTGCTGTTGTCCTAGGCTACCTGGCTAAAATGCTCACTCTCTAGCCTAACTTCCATTCATTGGCAATGCTAGCTAGTTAACATTAGCCTTCTACATCTAGCTACATATTGAACTAACATCCTCTCAGGCCAGAGGCACAACAATGTATGAATTAATGGTTGTATCAGAATAATGGTTGGATCATTGGCCTGTACAGAGAATTAAGTAAAACAAGTCCAAATCCCTATCTCCATCCATGGCTTATTTAGGAAAGAGACAATTTTATCTAGTTTGCTACCTATCCCCCGGAGGATACAACACGAGATCCAACAATTCTAGTTTTTCTGTCAATGATGTACACCCACAATTGGATTTGTTAGGAGTGAAGCCAAATCCAAGCTGGCCTCTGTTGACACTTTTTTGTTGTTGTGCCGGGACCATTCACAGTTATACTCGTTCAGTTTAGTGCAACGCAGATTTCAATTTTTTTTGTTGTCAAGGAAGGCCAGATGCCCGCTGGCTTCCCTTGTCTTCACTGCTACAGGCAGCAACAATCTTCTACTGGTTTGGACCAGACAGTGTCACTGCACGTAGAGAGACAGAGGAGCTGTTTTACTCACTCTGATGCTTTCTCCTGGGAGATACATTCCGCCTCTTGAAGGAAAATTATAAAACACAGAGACGAAAGATAAATATATATATATATATATATATATGTATACAGCACCAGTCAAAAGTTTGGACACACCTAGTCATTCAAGGGATTTTCTTCATTTTTACTATTTTCTATATTGTAGAATAAAAGTCAAGACATCAAAACTATGAAATAATACATCTGGAATCATGTAGTAATCAAAAAAGTGATAAACATATCAAAATATATTTTATATTTGAGATTCTTCAAAGTAGCCACCATTTGCCTTGATGACAGCTTTGCACACTCTTGGCATTCTCATAACCAGCTTCATTAGGTAGTCACCTGGAATGCATTTCAATTAACAGGTGTGCCTTTATTTCCTTCTTAAAGTGTTTGAACCAATCAGTTGTGTTGTGACAAGGTATTTATGTTTTTTTTTTTTTTATTTAACCCATATTTAACTAGGCAAGTCAGTATAAAAAAATATATATTTACAATATTTTTATATTTTTTATTTAACCTTTATTTAACTAGAAAGCCAGTTAAGAACAAATTCTTATTTACAATGACCGCCTACCCCGGCCAAACCCTAACCCGGATGAGGCTGGACCAATTGTGCTATTGTCACCGTATCCACAGAAGGTGGCGCCCCTCCTCGGTCGGGCGGCGCTCGGCGGTCGTCGTCGCTGGCCTACTAGCTGCCACCGATCCATGTTTCTGTGTCTTTTGGTTTTGTCTGTCTGATCCGCACCTGTTCCTTGTCTGTCATTAGTGGGGGGGGTGTATTTAGTGTGTCTTTTCAGTTCAGGGATTTCGTGTGGGATTGTTTTATGTCTATTCAGGACAGACGTTAGTAAGCGCTGCTCCCTATTCTAGAATTGGCCGGGCTGCGCCCCGTGCGTCATGTGTTTTGGGAACGTGTTTCCTCTTTGGGTATTGTGTGCGCCCTGTGCCTTTCGGCTTCTTTTGTTGTTTTCAGGTTGTTATTAACCTGTTATGGATAGGGGGCAGTATTTTCACGGCCGGATAAAAAACGTACCCGATTTAATCTGATTATTACTCCTGCCCAGAAACTAGAATATGCATATAATTATTAGCTTTGGATAGAAAATACTCCAAAGTTTCTAAAACTGTTTGAATGGTGTCTGTGAGTATAACAGAACTCATTTGGCAGGCCAAAACCTGAGAAGATTCCATACAGGAAGTGCCCTGTCTGACAATTTGTTCTCCTTCTGTGGCATCTCTATCGAAAATACAGCATCTCTGCTGTAACGTGACATTTTCTAAGGCTTCCATTGGCTCTCAGAAGGCGCCAGAAAGTGGAATGACGTCTCTCCTGTCTCTGGGCGAAAAACAGCAGGAGATTTTGTGAGTGGTCAGGCTGAGAACAGTGACACTGGAGATGCGCATTCATGTGAATTCTCCATTTTTTTCTTTCAACCTTTGAATGAATACAACGTTGCCCGGTTGGAATATTATCGCTATTTTACGAGAAAAATAGCATAAAAAAATGATTTTAACCTGTTATGGCTAGGGGGCAGTATTTTCACGGCTGGATAAAAAATGTACCCGATTTAATCTGGTTACTACTCCTGCCCAGTAACTAGAATATGCATATAATTATTGGCTTTGGATAGAAAACACTCCAAAGTTTCTAAAACTGTTTGAATGGTGTCTGTGAGTATAACAGAACTCAAATGGCAGGTCAAAACCTGAGAGATTCCTTTACAGGAAGTGGCCTGTCTGACCATTTATTGTCTTTCTTTGACATCTCATTCAATTACAAAGGATCTCTGCGGTAACGTGACACTTCCCACGGCTTCAATAGGCTCTCAGAGCCCGGGAAAAACCTGAATGTTGTCATTCCAGCCCCAGGCTGAAACACATTATCGCCTTTCTCAAGTGGCCGATCAAGGGACTGTGGGCTTAGGCGCGTGCACTGGCCGCCCCCGTCTTTGTGTTTTTTCCTCTGTTTGCAGAAAAGGAGATTCCCGGTCGGAATATTATCGCTTTTTTACGAGATAAATTGCATAAAAATGTATTTTAAACAGCGGTTGACATGCTTCGAAGTACGGTAATGGAATATTTAGAATTTTTTTGTCACGAAATGCACCATGCGCACGACCCTGATTTACCATTTCAGATAGTTTCTGGAACGCACCAACAAAACGCCGCTGTTTGGATATAACGATGGATTATTTTAGACCAAACCAACATTTGTTATTGAAGTAGCAGTCCTGGGAGTGCATTCGGACGAAGACAACAAAGGTAAGAACATTTTTCTTATAGTAAATCTGACTTTGATGAGTGCTAAACCTGCTGGGTGTCTAAATAGCTAGCCCTGTGATGCCGGGCTATCTACTGAGAATATTGCAAAATGTGCTTTCACCGAAAAGCTATTTTAAAATCGGACATATCGAGTGCATAGAGGAGTTCTGTATCTATAATTCTTAAAATAATTGTTATGCTTTTTGTGAACGTTTATCGTGAGTAATTTAGTAAAATGTTAGTAAATTCCCCGGAAGTTTGCGGGGGGTATGCTAGTTCTGAACGTCACATGCTAATGTAAAAAGCTGGTTTTTGATATAAATATGAACTTGATTGAACAAAACATGCATGTATTGTCTAGGGTGTGTCATCTGATGAAGATCATCAAAGGTTAGTGCTGCATTTAGCTGTCTTCTGGGTTTTTGTGACATTATATGCTAGCTTGAAAAATGGGTGTCTGATTATTTCTGGCTGGGTACTCTGCTGACATAATGTAATGTTTTGCTTTCGTTGTAAAGCCTTTTTGAAATCGGACAGTGTGGTTAGATTAACGAGAGTCTTGTCTTTAAATAGCTGTAAAATAGTCATATGTTTGAGAAATTGAAGTAATAGGATTTTTAAGGTATTTGAAAATCGCGCCACTGGATTACACTGGCTGTTACGTAGGTGGGACGATTACGTCCCGCCTAGCCCATAGCCGTTCCGCTAGCGGAACACCTGCTCCAATATCCAATGATATGCATGGCGCGAATTACAAATTCCTCAAAAATACAAAAACTTCAATTTTTCAAACATATGACTATTTCACAGCACTCCTACCCAGTAACTAGAATATGCATATACTTATTACATATGGATAGAAAACACCCTACATTTTCTAAAACAGTTTGAATGGTGTCTGTGAGTATAACAGAACTCATTTGGCAGGCAAAACCCTGAGACATTTTCTGACAGGAAGTGGATACCTGATGTGTTGTATTACCTTTAAACCTATCCCATTGAAAAACACAGGGGCTGAGGAATATTTTGGCACTTCCTATTGCTTCCACTAGATGTCACCAGCCTTTACAAAGTGTTTTGAGTCTTCTGGAGGGAGATCTGACCGAACAAGAGCCATGGAACGATGATGGCCCATTAGACACCTGGCGCGCGAGTTCATGTTGGGTACCCTCGTTCCAATACGTTATAAAAGAGTATGCATTCGTCCACCTTGAATATTATTCATGTTCTGGTTAAAAAAGGCCCTAATGATTTATGCTATACAACGTTTGACATGTTTGAACGAACGTAAATATATTTTTTCCCCTCGTTCATGACGAGAAGTCCGGCTGGCTTAGATCATGTGCTAACAAGACGGAGATTTTTGGACATAAATGATGAGCTTTTTTGAACAAAACTACATTCGTTATGGACCTGTGATACCTGGAAGTGACATCTGATGAAGAGAATCAAAGGTAATGGATTATTTACATAGTATTTTCGATTTTAGATCTCCCCAACATGACGTCTAGTCTGTATCGCAACGCGTATTTTTCTGGGCGCAGTGCTCAGATTATTGCAAAGTGTGATTTCCCAGTAAGGTTATTTTTAAATCTGGCAAGTTGATTGCGTTCAAGAGATGTAAATCTATAATTCTTTAAATGACAATATAATATTTTACCAATGTTTTCTCATTTTAATTATTTAATTAGTGGTGCTGACTTGACTGCCGGTTATTGGAGGGAAACGATTTCCTCAACATCAATGCCATAGTAAAACGCTGTTTTTGGATATAAATATGAACTTGATAGAACTAAAAATGCATGCATTGTCTAACATAATGTCCTAGGAGTGTCATCTGATGGAGATTGTAAAAGGTTAGTGCATCATTTTAGCTGGTTTTATGGTTTTGGTGACCCTGTCTTTGAATTGACAAAACATTACACACAACTCTTGTAAATGTACTGTCCTAACATACTCTAAATTTATGCTTTCGCCGTAAAACCTTTTTGAAATCGTAAAACGTGGTTAGATTAAGGAGATGTTTATCTTTCAAAGGGTGTAAAATAGTTGTATGTTTGAAAAATTTGAATTTTGACATTTATTTGGATTCAAATTTGCCGCTCTTGAAATGCACCTGCTGTTGATGGAGTGCACCACGGGTGGCACGCTAGCGTCCCACCTAGCCCATAGAGGTTAACCTCCCCACGTCTACCTTTGACTCATTCCTCTCTGCCTCCTTCTTTCCACTCCTCTCCTCTTTCGACCTCACCCTCTCACCTTCCCCCCCTACTCACAAGGCAGGCAATATGCTTGACCTCATCTTTACTAGATGCTGTTCTTCCACTAATCTCATTGCAACTCCCCTCCAAGTCTCCGACCACTACCTTGTATCCTTTTCCCTCTCGCTCTCATCCAACACTTCTCACTCTGCCCCTACTCGGATGGTATTGCGCCGTCCCAACCTTCGCTCTCTCTCTCCCGCTACTCTCTCCTCTTCCATCCTATCATCTCTTCCCTCTGCTCAAATCTTCTCCAACCTATCTCCTGATTCTGCCTCCTCAACCCTCCTCTCCTCCCTCTCTGCATCCTTTGATTTCCTCTGTCCCCTATCCTCCAGGCCGGCTCGGTCCTCCCCTCCTGCTCCGTGGCTCGACGACTCACTGCGAGCTCACAGAACAGGGCTCCGGGCAGCCGAGCGGAAATGGAGGAAAACTCGCCTCCCTGCGGACCTGGCATCCTTTCACTCCCTCCTCTCTACATTTTCCTCTTCTGTCTCTGCTGCTAAAGCCACTTTCTACCACTCTAAACTCCAAGCATCTGCCTCTAACCCTAGGAAGCTCTTTGCTACCTTCTCCTCCCTCGTGAATCCTCCTCCCCCTCCCCCCCCCCCCCCCTCCTCCCTCTCTGCGGATGACTTCGTCAACCATTTTGAAAAGAAGGTTGACGACATCCGATCCTCGTTTGCTAAGTCAAACGACACCGCTGGTCCTGCTCACACTGCCCTACCCTGTGCTTTGACCTCTTTCTCCCCTCTCTCTCCAGATGAAATCTCGCGTCTTGTGACGGCCGGCCGCCCAACAACCTGCCCACTTGACCCTATCCCCTCCTCTCTTCTCCAGACCATTTCCGGAGACCTTCTCCCCTACCTCACCTCTCTCATCAACTCATCCTTGACCGCTGGCTATGTCCCTTCCGTCTTCAAGAGAGCGAGAGTTGCACCCCTTCTGAAAAAACCTACACTCGATCCCTCCGATGTCAACAACTACAGACCAGTATCCCTTCTTTCCTTTCTCTCCAAAACTCTTGAACGTGCCGTCCTTGGCCAGCTCTCTTGCTATCTCTCTCAGAATGACCTTCTTGATCCTAATCAGTCAGGTTTCAAGACTGGGCATTCAACTGAGACTGCTCTTCTCTGTGTCACGGAGGCTCTCCGCACTGCTAAAGCTAACTCTCTCTCCTCTGCTCTCATCCTTCTAGACCTATCTGCTGCCTTTGATACCGTGAACCATCAGATCCTCCTCTCCACCCTCTCCGAGCTGGGCATCTCCGGCGCGGCCCACGCTTGGATTGCGTCCTACCTGACAGGTCGCTCCTACCAGGTGGCGTGGCGTGAATCTGTCTCCGCACCACGTGCTCTCACCACTGGTGTCCCCCAGGGCTCTGTTCTAGGCCCACTCCTATTCTCGCTATACACCAAGTCACTTGGCTCTGTCATATCCTCACATGGTCTCTCATATCATTGCTATGCAGATGACACACAATTAATCTTCTCCTTTCCCCATTCTGACAACCAGGTGACGAATCGCATCTCTGCATGTCTGGCAGACATATCAGTGTGGATGACGGATCACCACCTCAAGCTGAACCTCGGCAAGACGGAGCTGCTCTTCCTCCCGGGGAAGGACTGCCCGTTCCATGATCTCGCCATCACGGTTGACAACTCCCTTGTGTCCTCCTCCCAGAGTGCTAAGAGCCTCGGCGTGACCCTGGACAACACCCTGTCGTTCTCCACTAACATCAAGGCGGTGACCCGATCCTGTAGGTTCATGCTCTACAACATTTGCAGAGTACGACCCTGCCTCACACAGGAAGCGGCGCAGGTCCTAATCCAGGCACTTGTCATCTCCTGTCTGGATTACTGCAACTCGTTGTTGGCTGGGCTCCCTGCCTGTGCCATTAAACCCCTACAACTCATCCAGAACGCCGCAGCCCGTCTGGTGTTCAACCTTCCCAAGTTCTCTCACGTCACCCCGCTCCTCCGCTCTCTCCACTGGCTTCCAGTCGAAGCTCGCATCCGCTACAAGACCATGGTGCTTGCCTACGGAGCTGTGTATGGAACGGCACCTCCGTACCTTCAGGCTCTGATCAGGCCCTACACCCAAACAAGGGCACTGCGTTCATCCACCTCTGGCCTGCTGGCCCCCCTACCTCTGAGGAAGCACAGTTCCCGCTCAGCCCAGTCAAAACTGTTCGCTGCTCTGGCACCCCAATGGTGGAACAAGCTCCCTCACGACGCCAGGACAGCGGAGTCAATCACCACCTTCCGGAGACACCTGAAACCCCACCTCTTTAAGGAATACCTGGGATAGGATAAAGTAATCCTTCTAACCCCCCTTAAAAGATTTATATGCACTATTGTAAGTGGTTGTTCCACTGGATATTATAAGGTGAATGCACCAATTTGTAAGTCGCTCTGGATAAGAGCATCTGCTAAATGACTTAAATGTAAATGTAAAATGAGATGTCAAAGAAAGACAATTAATGGTCAGACAGGCCACTTCCTGTAAAGGAATCTCTCAGGTTTTGACCTGCCATTTGAGTTCTGTTATACTCACAGACACCATTCAAACAGTTTTAGAAACTTTGGAGTGTTTTCTATCCAAAGCCAATAATTATATGCATATTCTAGTTACTGAGCAGGAGTAGAAACCAGATTAAATCGGGTACATTTTTTATCCAGCCGTGTCAATACTGCCCCCTAGCCCTAACAGGTTAAACAGCGTTTGACATGAAGTACGGTAATGGAATATATTTTTTTAAATTGTCACGAAATGCGCTCGCGCGTCACCCTTCGGATACTGACCTGAACGCACGAACAAAACGGAGGTATTTGAATATAACTATGTATTATTTGGAACCAAAACAACATTTGTTGTTGAAGTAGAAGTCCTGGGAGTGCATTCTGACGAAGAACAGCAAAGGTAATCCAATTTTTCTTATAGTAAGTCTGAGTTTGGTGAGGGCCAAACTTGGTGGGTGTCAAATTAGCTAGCCGTGATGGTTGGGCTATCTACTCAGAATATTGCAAAATGTGCTTTCGCCGAAAAGCCATTTTAAAATCTGACACTGCGATTGCATAACGGAGTTCTGTATGTATAATTCTTAAAATAATTGTTATGTATTTTGTGAACGGTAATCGTGAGTAATTTAGTAAATTCACCGGAAGTTTGCGGTGGGTATGCTAGTTCTGAACATCACATGCTAATGTAAAAAGCTGGTTGTTGATATAAATATGAACTTGATTGAACAAAACATGCATGTATTGTATAACATAATGTCCTAGGAGTGTCAGCTGATGAAGATCATCAAAGGTTAGTGCTGCATTTAGCTGTGGTTTTGGGTACTCTCCTGACATAATCTAATGTTTTGCTTTCGCTGTAAAGCCTTTTTGAAATCGGACAATGTGGTTAGATTAACGAGAGTCCTGTCTTTAAAATGGTGTAAAATAGTCATATGTTTGAGAAATTGAAGTTATAGCATTTTTGAGGTATTTGTATTTCGCGCCACGCGAATCCACTGGCTGTTGACTAGGTGGGACGCAAACGTCCCACCTTGCCCAGGGACGTTAATGGCTGGATGCCCACTTCCCCTGGCAAATGCGGGGCGCTGGCACTGCGCACACCGGCCTGAAAATACTTGGCCTCGCCACAGTACGCATTACCCCGAAGCACAGGACCTGTCCAGTCATAGGTTGCCTCAAAAAAGCACGGGGATTTGGCTTAGGGCTTAATCCTCGCCCAGCCAAACTACCCGTATGCCCCCCCCCAAAAAAATTATTGGGGCTGCCTCTCAGGTTTGAACGCCAACCGTGTACCCCTGTAACATTCTCGGTCCTCTTTCACCTTCCTCCATGGGCCCACTCTGGCTTTAATCTCATCCCAGGTCCACGAATCCCGATAGTCTACCTGTTGGTCCTTCCTCCGCTGCTTGGTCCGTGGTTGGTGGGAGATTCTGTCATGGTCGTCGTAATAGATGGACCAAGGCGCAGCGGGTACGTGAATGCTCATTTTTATTTATCCAAAACAAACACGAAAAACGATAAACTGACGACAAAACAGTCTTGTAGGCAACACACAGCAATACAAGAAACAATCTCCCACAAACCCCAAAACAAACACACTCCTAAATATAGGACCTTCAATCAGAGGCAACGATAGACAGCTGCCTCCAATTGAAGGCCCCAATCCCCATTACCTAAACATAGAAATACAATACCCTAGCACAGACATAGAACTAACAACATAGAACTAACCAAAAAACCCCGGACTAATAAATCAAATACCCCTCTACATGAACACATACTCAAACACACCCTGAACCACATAAAACAAATACCCCCTGACACGTCCTGACCAAACTATAAGAACAAATAACCCCTTTACTGGTCAGGACGTGACAGGTACTGTATATACATGTTTTTTCTTGGTACATTTTTGTGGAAGCCTAGTTTCCTTCAGCATCCATGAATACATTGAAGAAGTGAAAGGGGAAGTAAGTATCAAAGAGTTGTTATAATGTAAGAAATGGAAGGGTTCTGGTTACAATAATATTTGGCCCTCACCAACCCTAACCCTAATGCATTTAATAAATCCTACTGTCATTATGCATTTCACAGAGAGGGAAAGACGGAGCGATAGAACGAGAGAGAAGGAGAGATAGATAGAGAGGAGGTGTGGTTTTAAGGTGAGAAAACGCTGCTAACAGAAAAAAAGCATTAAAACCTTCACAAACGGCATGTCTAAAAACAGGCTCATTAAACATATAGCAAGATGAGCATGTTTCTATAATATCTAGAGACAAGAGAGAGATGAGAGAGAGCTGAGCAGGTTTCTTCAACATCTACTGTCTCTGCAAATTCCCTTTCCCTCATCTAGTATTAAATAGGCTGCTATTCAGCAAACTGAAATAGGCAGCTGTATTGTCTATTTCCCATCCCATGCACTCTGTAATTGAAAAATGGTGTAGAGGAGGTGATAGGAAGGGAGGGGAGGGACATTGACAGGGGTACGGTACTGCACTGGTACTAACCTTGGGGAATGGGTGTGTATGTTGTTTTTGTACACAGTACAGTATGTGTGTGGGGGGGTGGGGGGGGGGGTGGTAAGACAGGTATGGAGATTGATGGAGGGAGTCAAGAAAGCAAAAGACAGACAGACAAATGGGGATGGAGAAAGACCCCGAGAGAACCCACGCCAAGAGGACCTACACCCAGACCACAGAATCACCAGCCACACCCTAACCAGCTGAGACCACCACCCCAAACAAACCCTGGCCACAGGGAAGAGACTCAAGGGGTATGTTCATTTGATATAGAACAGACCTAACCAACTCTATTAAATTAGTCAAAACAGGAACATTGGAAATCTGTCTAGAAATTAATAAGGAAATGATCTCAAAAGAGAAACATTTCCTAATGTGTGCTACCTATATCCCCCAATAAAATCACTGTACTTTAACGATGACAGATCAGCAATTTCCAGGCCCAGGGACATGTACTAGTCTATGGTGACCTAAATGCCAGAACTGGACAAGAACCTGACACCCTCAGCACACAGGGGGACAAACACCTGCCTGGAGGTGACAGCATTCCCTCCCCCCAATATGCCTCCCTAGACACAACTATGACAAAACAACAAAAACGGGTCACAACTCCTGCAGCTCTGTCGGATGCTGGGTCTGTACATAGTCAATGATTGGCTTCAAGGAGACTCCTATGGAAGTTACACCTACAGCCCATCCCTTGGCAGTAGTACTGAAGACTACTTTATCCCTAATCTCATCCCAGAGTCTCTCAGAGCGTTCACAGTCAGCCTACGGACACCCCTATCAGAACACAGCAAAATCATAGTCAACTTGAACAGAGCAATACTCAATCAGGAAGCATCAAAGCCAAAGGAACTGAGTAATATTAAGTAATGCTATAGATGGAAGGAAAGTAGTGTAGAAAACCTACCAAAAAACAATTAGGCAAAACAAATTGAATCTCTTTTAGACAAAATCCTAGACAAAACATTTTATTTTAATTGTGAAGGTGTAAACTTGGCAGTAGAAAGCCAAAACAGTATATGTGACTGACCGACTCAAATCAATCTTATGTAGCAACATTTGAAATTGTTTTTTTACATTGGTAAAAGTAGAGACTCAGAGCTACAAAATGGTATATCATGCACTGTATTTTTGAATAACAATGGGATAGTAATTCTGCTTTGAAAGTTGATTAACTTGTAAACTCACTTTTGAGAAAAGGGCCTTTGAATGTTTTGATACACCTACTGGAGAGCTCTCCTTTGTCTACACCCATTCAGCATTGTTCACACCCTCTTAAGCCAGCCCCACCCATCTCTTTAAGGATTCACATGAGAGGTCATGTGCTAAACAGTGAGTAGTGTGGTAAAGATTAAGACTAATAGTGGTAGTAGCCTACAATAAGGAACAATTCCACGTGTCAAGTGTCCAGATAAAAACATGTTATAAATATTAGATGACGCTTACCCAGACACACTTGTCTAAATTGACTAACCCTAAATTCATGTGAAAGAAATGCTGTAACCCCCAGCCACATCCAGTGGTGGAAAAAGTACTAAATTGTCATACTTGAGTAAATGTAAAGATACCTTAATAGAAAATGACTCAAGTAAAAGTCACCCATTAAAATACTAAAAGTATTTGCTTTTAAAAATACTTAAGTTTCGAAAGTAAATGGAATTGTTCAAATGTACTTAAGTATCAAAAGTAAAAGTATAAATCATTTCAAATTCCTTATATTAAACCAGACGGCCCATTTGTATTTTTTATTTTTTATTGGTAGATAGCCAGGGGCACACTCCAACACTCAGACATCATTTACAGATAGCTAGGGACACACTCCAACACTCAGACATCATTTACAGATAGCCAGGGGCACACTCCAACACTCAGACATCATTTACAGATAGCTAGGGACACACTCCAACACTCAGACATCATTTACAGATAGCCAGGGGCACACTCCAACACTCAGACATCATTTACAGATAGCCAGGGGCACACTCCAACACTCAGACATCATTTACAGATAGCCAGGGGCACACTCCAACACTCAGACATCATTTACAGATAGCCAGGGACACACTCCAACACTCAGACATCATTTACAGATAGCCAGGGACACACTCCAACACTCAGACATCATTTACAGATAGCCAGGGGCACACTCCAACACTCAGACATCATTTACAGATAGCCAGGGGCACACTCCAACACTCAGACATCATTTACAGATAGCTAGGGACACACTCCAACACTCAGACATCATTTACAGATAGCCAGGGGCACACTCCAACACTCAGACATCATTTACAGATAGCTAGGGACACACTCCAACACTCAGACATCATTTACAGATAGCCAGGGGCACACTCCAACACTCAGACATCATTTACAGATAGCCAGGGGCACACTCCAACACTCAGACATCATTTACAGATAGCCAGGGGCACACTCCAACACTCAGACATCATTTACAGATAGCCAGGGACACACTCCAACACTCAGACATCATTTACAGATAGCCAGGGACACACTCCAACACTCAGACATCATTTACAGATAGCCAGGGGCACACTCCAACACTCAGACATCATTTACAGATAGCCAGGGGCACACTCCAACACTCAGACATCATTTACAGATAGCCAGGGGCACACTCCAACACTCAGACATCATTTACAGATAGCCAGGGACACACTCCAACACTCAGACATCATTTACAGATAGCCAGGGACACACTCCAACACTCAGACATCATTTACAGATAGCCAGGGGCACACTCCAACACTCAGACATCATTTACAGATAGCTAGGGACACACTCCAACACTCAGACATCATTTACAGATAGCCAGGGGCACACTCCAACACTCAGACATCATTTACAGATAGCTAGGGACACACTCCAACACTCAGACATCATTTACAGATAGCCAGGGGCACACTCCAACACTCAGACATCATTTACAGATAGCCAGGGGCACACTCCAACACTCAGACATCATTTACAGATAGCCAGGGACACACTCCAACACTCAGACATCATTTACAGATAGCCAGGGGCACACTCCAACACTCAGACATCATTTACAGATAGCTAGGGACACACTCCAACACTCAGACATCATTTACAGATAGCCAGGGGCACACTCCAACACTCAGACATCATTTACAGATAGCCAGGGGCACACTCCAACACTCAGACATCATTTACAGATAGCCAGGGACACACTCCAACCATCAGACATCATTTACAGATAGCCAGGGACACACTCCAACACTCAGACATCATTTACAGATAGCCAGGGGCACACTCCAACACTCAGACATCATTTACAGATAGCCAGGGGCACACTCCAACACTCAGACATCATTTACAGATAGCCAGGGGCACACTCCAACACTCAGACATCATTTACAGATAGCCAGGGACACACTCCAACACTCAGACATCATTTACAGATAGCCAGGGACACACTCCAACACTCAGACATCATTTACAGATAGCCAGGGGCACACTCCAACACTCAGACATCATTTACAGATAGCCAGGGGCACACTCCAAAACTCAGACATAATTTACAGATAGCCAGGGGCACACTCCAACACTCAGACATCATTTACAGATAGCTACAGGGGCACACTCCAACACTCAGACATCATTTACAGATAGCCAGGGGCACACTCCAAAACTCAGACATAATTTACAGATAGCCAGGGGCACACTCCAACACTCAGACATCATTTACAGATAGCTACAGGGGCACACTCCAACACTCAGACATCATTTACAGATAGCCAGGGGCACACTCCAACACTCAGACATAATTTACAGATAGCCAGGGGCACACTCCAACACTCAGACATCATTTACAGATAGCCAGGGGCACACTCCAACACTCAGACATCATTTACAGATAGCCAGGGGCACACTCCAACACTCAGACATCATTTACAGATAGCCAGGGACACACTCCAACACTCAGACATCATTTACAGATAGCCAGGGGCACACTCCAACACTCAGACATCATTTACAGATAGCCAGGGACACACTCCAACACTCAGACATCATTTACAGATAGCCAGGGACACACTCCAACACTCAGACATCATTTACAGATAGCCAGGGACACACTCCAACACAGACATCATTTACAGATAGCCAGGGGCACACTCCAACACTCAGACATCATTTACAGATAGCCAGGGGCACACTCCAACACTCAGACATCATTTACAGATAGCCAGGGGCACACTCCAACACTCAGACATCATTTACAGATAGCCAGGGACACACTCCAACACTCAGACATCATTTACAGATAGCCAGGGACACACTCCAACACTCAGACATCATTTACAGATAGCCAGGGGCACACTCCAACACTCAGACATCATTTACAGATAGCCAGGGGCACACTCCAAAACTCAGACATAATTTACAGATAGCCAGGGGCACACTCCAACACTCAGACATCATTTACAGATAGCTACAGGGGCACACTCCAACACTCAGACATCATTTACAGATAGCCAGGGGCACACTCCAACACTCAGACATAATTTACAGATAGCCAGGGGCACACTCCAACACTCAGACATCATTTACAGATAGCCAGGGGCACACTCCAACACTCAGACATCATTTACAGATAGCCAGGGGCACACTCCAACACTCAGACATCATTTACAGATAGCCAGGGACACACTCCAACACTCAGACATCATTTACAGATAGCCAGGGGCACACTCCAACACTCAGACATCATTTACAGATAGCCAGGGACACACTCCAACACTCAGACATCATTTACAGATAGCCAGGGACACACTCCAACACTCAGACATCATTTACAGATAGCCAGGGGCACACTCCAACACTCAGACATCATTTACAAACAAAGCATTTGTGTTTAGTGAGTCTGCCAGATCAAATGCAGTAGATATGACCAGGGATGTTCTCTTGATAAGTGTGTGACAATTTGACCTTTCAGTTTCCCTATGAAATAAAAAAAATGTTAAGCAGACAACCAAAGAAATGAACAACAATGACCAATGGTTTGTTGAAAAATGCATAGACCTAAGAAAGACATTTAGAAACTTATCCAACCAGAAACACAGAGACCCAGAAAACCTGAGTCTACGCCTTCACTATGGTGAATCACTAAAACAATACAGACATACACTACGGAAAAAGAAGGAACAGCACGTCGACATATCAATTATGATCTGGCTAAAAATACTTGAATCAGTCATAGAACCTATTGCCTTTTATGGTTGTGAGGTCTGGGGTCCACTCATCAACAAAGAATTCACAAAATGGGACAAACATCATATTGAGACTGCATGCAGAATTCTGCAAAAACATCCTCTGTGTGCAACGTAAAACACCAAATAATGCATGCAGAGCAGAATTAGGCCGATACCCGCTAATTATCAAAATCCAGAAAAGAGCCATTAAATTCTACAACCACCTAAAAGGAAGTGATCCCCAAACCTTCCATAACAAAGCCATCACCTACAGAGAGATGAACCTGGAGAAGAGTCCCCTAATCAAGCTGCAGGACAGCAACACAATTAGACCCAACCAAATCATGAGAAAGCAAAAAGATTATTACTTGACACATTGGAAAGAGTGTAACAAGAAAACTGAGCGAACTGGAATGTTATTTGGCCCTAAACAGAGAGTAAACAGCCTGCCAGGTATTCTGCCACTATGTACACACTGCTCACAAAATCAGGTGAAAACTGAGCTCCACTTCCTAACATCCTGCCAAATGCATGACCATATCAGAGTCACATATTTCCCTCAGATTAGACAGACCCACAAAGAATTCCAAAACATATCCAATTTTGATAAACTCCCAAGTAGAGTCACAACACAACGGCTCAGACACGAGACGTATGTGGCAGGGTCTACAGTCAATCACGGATTACAAAAAGAAAACCAGCCCCGTCGCGGACACCGATGTCTTGCTCTCAGACAAACTAAACAACGTCTTTGCTCGCTTTGAGGACAATACAGTGCCACTGACACGGCCCTCTACCAAAACCTGCGGGCTCTCCTTCACCGTGGCCAACGTGAGTAAAACGTTTAAACATGTTAACCCTCGCAAGACTGCCGGCCCAGACGGCACCCCTAGCCGCGTCCTCAGAGCATGCGCAGACCAGCTGGCTGGTGTGTTTACGGACATATTCAATCAATCCTTATCCCAGTCTGCTGTTCCCACATGCTTCAAGAAGGCCACCATTGTTCCTGTTCCCAAGAAAGCTAAGGTAACTGATCTAAATGACTATCGCCCCGTAGCACTCACTTCCGTCATCATGAAGTGCTTTGAGAGACTAGTCAAGGATCATATCACCTCCACCCTACCTGCCACCCTAGACCCACTCCAATTTGCTTACCGGCCCAATAGGTCCACAGACGATGCAATCGCAATCACACTGCACACTGCCCTAACCCATCTGGACAAGAGGAATACCTATGTAAGAATGTTGTTCATCAATTATAGCTCAGCATTTAACAACATAGTACCCTCCAAACTCGTCATTAAGCTCGAGACCCTGGGTCTTGACCCTGCCCTGTGCAACTGGGTCCTGGACTTTCTGCGTGGCCATGTACGCCTCCAACTCAATCATCCTCTCCAACAACGACGAGACAGCCTACAGGGAGGAGGTGAGGGCCCTCGGAGTGTGGTGTCAGGAAAATAACCTCACACTCAACGTCAACAAAACAAAGTAGATGATTGTCGACTCCAATAACAGCAGAGGGAGCAACCCCCTATCCACATCGAAGGGACAGTAGTGGAGAGGGTGGAGAGTTTTATGTTCCACAGCGTACA
>NC_138299.1:150986063-151018563 GCF_965601325.2 Salmo salar
GGGAGTGAGGGGAGAGGAGTGCTGAAAGGAGGGGAGGGAAGTGAGGGAGAAGAGAGGAGTAATGAGAGGAGGGGAGAGAGGGAGAGGATGAGGATGAGGGAGAGGAGTGGAGAGAGAAAGAGAGGGGAGTGATGGGAGAGGAGTGAGAGAGAGGAGGGGAGTGAGAGAGAGGAGAGGAGTGATGAAGAGGAGGGAATTGAGGGAGAGGATGGGAGAGGAGGGAAGTAAGGAAGAGGAGAGGATTGAAGGAAAGAGGGGAATGAGGGGTTTCTTTACTTTACTTAGTGTTTCATTTCCAAACTGTTTGTAGTAGAGCTATGCAGTGTGCACGTGCGTGCATGCGTGAGAGAGAGAGGGTTGGTTTGTCTGCCGCAGTTCGGGTATTAGCTGCTCTTGTATTCGCTTCAGAGGGCATATCCTTCTCTGTATTATCAGCAGGCAGCCATCCAGCCAGGCAGGCACCAGAAGCCAGACTAACGCTTTCTCTCCTGCTCAAATTAACGCATCACTAATTTACTCTGTGGGATCATTTAATCAGCCTCAAATGGAGAGAGGAAACAAGGGAGGAAGAGAGAGGAAACAAGGGAGAGAAGGAGGAAACAAGGGAGGAAGAGAGGGGAAACAAGGGAGGAAGAGAGAGGAAACAAGGGAGGAAGAAAGAGGAAACAAGGGAGGAAGAGAGAGGAAGCAAGGGAGGAAGAGAGAGAGAGACAAAGTGAGAGAAAGAGAGAAAGGCAGGAAAACCATAAGCGTCAGGAAGATAATAATTCTAGTCAGGGCTCTACGCTGACATATTTTACAAGGAGCACATAATGAAAAATATAGGAGCACAAAAATACATTTAGGAGCACAATGACAGTATATGAGGAATAGTGTTTTAATGAATTAAACGTTTTTGTGGTGTTCTATGCTCAATCAAGCACAGTGTAACCTCAAATATTTGAGTCACTTAGGTGAGACAAAAAATGCCCCTTTAACGCGTGTGAACAAAACGAGAAACACAAGAAAAAAGTCACACTTTGGTCTTTCTGGTAAAGTTCATTTGGCAAAAAAACTACTACTGTATATCTCTGCTAGTCATGTAAATTATATCAGATAACTTGTGTCATCAGCGTGCCTAAAGATCTTAACCTACTTAGCTAAAGCCTAGACATTAGCTGTGGAAGCTAACATCAGTCTAAAGCCTAGACATTAGCTGTGGAAGCTAACATCAGGCTAAAGCCTAGACATTAGCTGTGGAAGCTAACATCAGTCTAAAGCCTAGATATTAGCTGTGGAAGCTAACATCAGTCTAAAGCCTAGACATTAGCTGTGGAAGCTAACATCAGGCTAAAGCCTAGACATTAGCTGTGGAAGCTAACATCATTCTAAAGCCTAGACATTAGCTGTGGAAGCTAACATCAGTCTAAAGCCTAGACATTAGCTGTGGAAGCTAACATCAGTCTAAAGCCTAGACATTAGCTGTGGAAGCTAACATCAGTCTAAAGCCTAGACATTAGCTGTGGAAGCTAACATCAGTCTAAAGCCTAGACATTAGCTGTGGAAGCTAACATCAGTCTAAAGCCTAGACATTAGCCGTGGAAGCTAACATCAGTCTAAAGCCTAGACATTAGCCGTGGAAGCTAACATCAGTCTAAAGCCTAGACATTAGCCGTGGAAGCTAACATCAGTCTAAAGCCTAGACATTAGCCGTGGAAGCTAACATCAGTCTAAAGCCTAGACATTAGCTGTGGAAGCTAACATCAGTCTAAAGCCTAGACATTAGCTGTGGAAGCTAACATCAGTCTAAAGCCTAGACATTAGCCGTGGAAGCTAACATCAGTCTAAAGCCTAGACATTAGCCGTGGAAGCTAACATCAGTCTAAAGCCTAGACATTAGCCGTGGAAGCTAACATCAGTCTAAAGCCTAGACATTAGCCGTGGAAGCTAACATCAGTCTAAAGCCTAGACATTAGCCGTGGAAGCTAACATCAGTCTAAAGCCTAGACATTAGCCGTGGAAGCTAACATCAGTCTAAAGCCTAGACATTAGCAGTGGAAGCTAACATCAGTCTAAAGCCTAGACATTAGCTGTGGAAGCTAACATCAGTCTAAAGCCTAGACATTAGCTGTGGAGGCTAACATCAGTCTAAAGCCTAGACATTAGCTGTGGAAGCTAACATCAGGCTAAAGCCTAGACATTAGCTGTGGAAGCTAACATCAGTCTAATGCCTAGACATTAGCTGTGGAAGCTAACATCAGTCTAAAGCCTAGACATTAGCTGTGGAAGCTAACATCAGTCTGTTTCTCATCAAGTGAGCCATGTTAAGCTGAATGTCACTTTTCAATCTCATTCAATTCTCATCTTTCAGTGATAGAAGTGTGGCTTGTGTTTTAAAAGCAGTGCTTGATTATTAAAATAAAAATGTTATCCTCCATCCTTCCCTCCCTCTACTTCCCCCATCCCTTTATTCATGCCCAATTTCCCCTCAGCCCCCTCCCCCTTCCCTACACTCCCCCTCAGCCCCCTGAACATTACCTATTCTCCCCCTCAGCCCCCTCAGCCTTCCCTACACTCCCCCTCAGCCCCCTCACCCTTCTTTTCCCTCCCCCTCAGCATTACCTATTCTCCCCCTCAGCCCCCTCACCCTTCCCTCCCCCTCAGCTCCCTCACCCTTCCCTCCCCTTCAGCCCCCTCAACCCCCCCCCCCCCCCCCCCCCCACCCTCCCCCTCTGCCATCTCCCTCCCTATCGGCTATTTAGTGGAACTTCTCTCCAGGGTGAGGAGTGGGTAGAGGAGGGGAGAGAGGAGGGTGGTGAGGTTCTGGGTGAGGAGGGTGGAGAGGAGGGGGTGAGGAGGGTGGAAAGGAGGGGGGTGAGGAGGGGGGTGAGGAATGGGGAGAGGAGGGGAGAGTGGAGGGGGGTGAGGAACAGGGAGAGGAGGGGAGAGAGGAGGGGGGTGAGGAACAGGGAGAGGAGGGGAGAGAGGAGGGGGGTGAGGAACAGGGAGAGGAGGGGAGAGAGGAGGGGGGTGAGGAACAGGGAGAGGAGGGGAGAGAGGAGGGGGGTGAAGAACAGGGAGAGGAGGGGAGAGAGGAGGGGGGTGAGGAACAGGGGAGAGGAGGGGGAGAGAGGAGGGGGTGAAGAACAGGGAGAGGAGGGGAGAGAGGAGGGGGTGAGGAACAGGGAGAGGAGGGGAGAGAGGAGGGGGGAGATGACATTTACTGTCCCGTACTCTGGATGATTCCTGCTGGGCAGGAAATGGGAAAGGACAAACCCCCAGAAAAGCCTAGTGTTTATTCAGTCACACACACACACACACACACACACACACACACACACACACACACACACACACACACACACACACACACACACACACACACACACACACACACACACACACACACACACACACACACACACACACACACACACACACACACACACACACACACACAGGTTACGGCTATATAAACATCTGGAGATCATTTTGATGACCGTCATTACTCTACCAGCAGGATGCACATCCCCACAAACACACTGACACACACACACTAACACTCTCAACACACACACCACTCAACACACACACACACACACAATAACACTCCTCACACACACACACACTAACACACACACACCCACACACCAATAACACTCTAACACACACACAATAACACTCTAACACCACACACACTAACACTCTAACACACACACACTAACACACTAACACACTAACACAGACACACTAACACTCTAACACACACACACTAACACACACACACTAACACACTCACACTCACACACTCACACTAACACACTCACACACACACACTAACACTCTAACACACACACACTAACACACACTGACACACTAACACTGACACACTAACACACACACTAACACTCTAACACTAACACATTAACACACTAACACTCTAACACACTAACATACTAACACACACACACTAACACACTAACACACACACACTAACGCAGACACACTCTAACACACACTAACACACACACACACTAACACTCTAACACACACTAACACTGACACACTAACACTCTAACACACACACACTGACACACTCACACTGACACACACTAACAGTCTCTCTCACACACACACTAACACTCTAACACACTAACACACACTAACACTCTAACACACACACACTAACATTCTAACACACACACACTAACACACTAACACACACTAACACACACACACTGACACACACTAACACTCTCACACTAACACACACACACACTAACACTCTCTCACACACACACACACACTAACACACTAACACACACTAAAACACACACACTAACACACACACACTGACACACACTAACACTCTCACACTAACACTCTAACACACTAACACACACACACACTAACACTCTCACACACACACACACACTAACACACTAACACACACTAACACTCTAACACTCTAACACACTAACACTCTAACACACTAACACACACACACTAACACTCTAACACTCTAACACACTAACACACTAACACACACACACTAACACTCTAACACACTAACACACTAACACTCTAACACACTAACACACACTAACACTCTAACACTCTAACACTCTAACACACTAACACTCTAACACACTAACACACTAACACACACACACTAACACACTAACACTCTAACACACTAACACTCTAACACTCTAACACACTAACACACACACACTAACACGCTAACACACTAACACACTAACACACACTAACACTCTACACACACTAACACTCTAACACACTAACACACACTAAGGCAGACACACACACACACACTAACACTCCAACACACACACTCTAACACACACACACACACACACACACTAACACACTAACACATTCACACTGACACACTAACACACACACTCGAACACACACACACTAACACACACTAACACTCTAACACACACACACACTAACACACTAACACACACACACTAACGCTTTAACACACACACACTAACACACTACACACACACACACACACTAACGCAGACACACTCTAACACACACTAACACTAACACACTAACACTCTAACACACACTAACACTGACACACACACTAACACTGACACACTGACACACACATTAACACACTAACGCACCCTAACACACACACACACACACACACACACACACACACACACACACACACACACTGACACACCCTAACACACACACACAAACACTCTAACACACACACACTGACACACTCACACTGATACACACTAACACTCTCACACACACACACACACACTAACACTCTAACACACACACACTAACACACTAACACACACACACTGACACACACTAACACTCTCACACTAACACTCTAACACACTAACACACACAGACACTAACACTCTCACACACACACACACACTAACACACTAACACACACTAACACACACACACTAACACACACACACTGACACACACGAACACTCTCACACTAACACTCTAACACACTAACACACACACATTAACACTCTCTCACACACACACACACACACACTAACACACTAACACACACACACTAACACACGCTAACACTCTAACACTCACTAACGCAGACACACACACACTAACACTATAACACACACACTCTAACACACACACACACTCTAACACTCTAACACACACACACACACTAACACACTAACACATTCACACTGACACACTAACACACACACACTAACACACAAACACACACTCTAAGACACACACACACTAACACACTAACACACACACACTAACACACACACACTAACACACACACACACACACACACTAACACACTAACACTCTAACACACTAACACACTAACACACACACACTACACACACACACACACACACTAACGCAGACACACTCTAACACACACACTAACACTCTAACACACACTAACACTCTAACACACACTAACACACACACACACTGACACACACACTAACACACTAACACACTAACACACACACACACACACACTAACACATTCACACGGACACACTCTAACACACACACACACACACACACACACACACACACACTGACACACCCTAACACATACACACACACACACACACACACACACACTGACACACCCTAACACATACACACACTAACACTCTAACACACACACACTGACACACTCACACTGACACACACTACCACTCTCACACACACACACTAACACACATTAACACTCTAACACACACACTAACACTCTAACACACACACACTAACACACTAACACACTAACACACACTAACACACTAACACTCTAACACTCTAACACACACACACTAACACACACACACGAACACACTCACACTAACACACTCACACTAACACACACACACTAACACACTAACACTCTAACACTCTAACACTCTAACACACACTAACACACACACACTAACACACTCACACTAACACACTCACACTAACACACACACACTAACACACACACACTAACACACACTGACACTCTAACACACACACACTAACACACACACACTAACACACACTAACGCAGACACACACACACTAACACACACACACTCTACACACACACACACACACACTCTAACACACTAACACACACACACTCACTAACACACTAACACTCTCACACTGACACACTAACACACACACACTAACACACACACACTAACACACACTAACGCAGACACACACACACTAACACACACACACACACACACACACTCTAACACACTAACACACACACACACTAACACACTAACACACACACACACTCTAACACACTAACACACACTAACACACTAACACATACACACTGACACTCTAACACACACTAACACACACACACTAACACACACTAACGCACACACACACACACTAACGCACACACACACTAACACACTCACACACACACACACTAACACACACACACTAACACACTAACACACACACACACTAACACACACACACTAACACACACTAACGCAGACACACACACACACACACACACACACTCTAACACACACACACACACTCTCACACACACACACACACACACACACACACACACACACACACACACACTAACACACTCCACACACACACACACACTAACACACTAACACACACACACACTAACACACACACACTAACACACTAATACACACACACACTAACACACACACACTAACACACACACTAACACACACACACTAACACACACACACTAACACACTAACACACTAACACACACACACTAACACACTAACACACACACACTAACACACTAACACACACACACACTAAAACTCTAACACACACACACACTCGCACACTAACACACTAACACACACACACACACTCACACTGACACACACTAACACACTCACACACTAACACTCTAACACACACTAACACACACACACACTAACACTCTAACACACACTAACACTCTAACACACACACACTAACACTAACACACACACACTGACACACACTAACACTCTAACAAACACACACTGACACACACACACTCTAACAAACACACACTAACACACTAACACACTAACACACATGAGTGGTCACGTCAGTGGTCAGGTCAGTGGTCAGGTCAGGTCAGTGGTCAGGTCAGGTCAGTGGTCAGGCCAGTAGGTGGTGGTCAGGTCAGTGGTCAGGTCAGGGGTCAGTGGTCAGGTCAGGTCAGTGGTCAGGCCAGTAGGTGGTGGTCAGGTCAGTGGTCAGGTCAGGTCAGTGGTCAGGTCAGTGGTCAGGTCAGGTCAGTGGTCAGGCCAGTAGGTGGTGGTCAGGTCAGTGGTCAGGTCAGTGGTCAGGTCAGGTCAGTGGTCAGGTCAGTGGTCAGGTCAGGTCAGTGGTCAGGCCAGTAGGTGGTGGTCAGGTCAGTGGTCAGGTCAGTGGTCAGGTCAGGTCAGTGGTCAGGTCAGGTCAGTGGTCAGGCCAGTAGGTGGTGGTCAGGTCAGTGGTCAGGTCAGTGGTCAGGCCAGTAGGTCAGTGGTCAGGTCAGTGGTCAGGTCAGTGGTCAGGTCAGTGGTCAGGTCAGGGGTCAGGTCGGTCAGGGGTCAGTGGTCAGGTCAGGTCAGTGGTCAGGTCAGGTCAGTGGTCAGGTCAGGTCAGTGGTCAGGTCAGGGGTCAGGTAAGTGGTCAGGTCAGGGGCCAGTGGTCAGGTCAGGGGTCAGGTCAGGGGTCAGGTAAGTGGTCAGGTCAGGGGCCAGTGGTCAGGTCAGGGGTCAGGTAAGTGGTCAGGTCAGGGGCCAGTGGTCAGGTCAGGGGTCAGGTGCAGGGAGGCTGTATTTCCATAGGTATCATGAATAAATGTACCATATATGTGTGTTGTGTATGTAATAGGGCATTATCTTCATATCACTTCTATGTTTTCATACCTTCTAATATTTAATGCATTCTAATTCTAATACTGAGCTGAACTGGTGGATAAGGGAGGGTAAACATGTCACTATGAATCCACGGGGAGCCGATCAGTGTGTGTGTGTTCCTCCAGGGATGGTTGTACCCCCCGAGGCCAGGCTACTATATCCAGGCTGGAGCTGTCTCTCCTGTGGTTCACACACACCTGTAATGGGCTCTCTGGAGAAAACAACTAGCCATGTAGAGGTACTGATGTAAAGGACATGCACACACTCATACACAAGCATAAACACACACATACACACAAACACACACTCATCCATCGTGACTCATGATATATGTAATGTTTGCATGTTTACAAGCATGTTTGAGGAAACTGGTTATGTATGCTGGTTATGGGTTGCTATGACGTCTTCTGTATCTGCTGTTTCTGTTGGGAGGGGGTAGAAAATATTCACAACGTAGTGAACAGCAGGTGCACTGACGCACACACACACACACACACACACACACACACACACACACACACACACACACACACACACACACACACACACACACACACACACACACACACACACACACTTTGTTCCTGTGCACTAAAATTCAAATGGAGATGACATCGTGTGTGTGCGTGTACATTTGCACAGACATTTGTGCGAATGTGTGCGCACTTGTGTGCATTTGCATGTGTGTGTGTGTGAGTCATTAGACAGTGGCTGAAACCAGTCTCCTCTAATCTGCATCCTCTTCATTAAAATAGTGTAACTAAAGAGGCCAGCTCTGGAGCTGTCTGCTGTATGAATTAAAAAGAAGTGGTGATTATGTGGGGGGGGGAGATGGAAAGAGAGGAGGAGAGGAGTGGAGGAAGCGAGAGGAAAGACCTTTTCTGAAACGCCTTGTGATCTTGGTTTAACATTCAGAACCATGTTACTGTGCTATGGAGATCTCAACCAACAGAGAATTTACCACCTATGATAAATATAGACAGGGAATTCTGGGGGATTCTCTCAGCTCGCAGAAGGCTTTGCAGTGAGGAGCTTTCAGGCACGACGGGGGGGAGACGTTTGATCATTTCTGGTGAAACAACAAGCTATGTGGCTGTCTTGAGAATACACTGAAACCACCAGATACTGTACATTCACTCATTCTATGATTCCCCCTGTCTGTCTCTGGGGTCATTTCTCTGCATCCCCAGCCCTTTCTGAATGAACAGTAAACAGAAGCCAGAACAAGATGGGAGGTTCCAACAACCGCCAATCAGCTAATGACTCTGATATGATCTGTCTCTCTGTCACCCTCACCTTTAAAGCCAATAGGTCAAATGTCAATGAGTAGAGATTTGAGGGAGAGAGTTTGAGTCACCTGCCTCTACAGGCCAGCTCGCGAGTGGTGCAGCACTCTAAGGAACTGCATCTCAGTGCTAGAGGTGTCAGTACAGACCCTGGTTCGATTCCAGGCTGTATCACAACCGGCTGTGATTGGGTGTCTCATAGGGCGGTGCACAATTGGCCCAGCGTCGATCGAGTTAGGGTTTGGCTGGGGTAGGCCATCATTGTAAGTAAGAATTTGTTCTCAACTGTCTTGCCTAGTTAAATAAAGGTAAAAGAAAAAGCTCAGCCTACTATAGACCACTTCAGCCTACCTCAGCATGGTTATGTAATGCTGAATACTCAGCAGTGCCTCGCTACTACACAATATGGACTCACTGGTTGCTCTCCAGGTTACAGACAGCTGGTAGTCACATCCACCGAACTACCAGGTGTGAAACAGGGAAGAGACTCAGGGGGTTATGCTTATTGGATATAGAGCAGACCTAACCCACTCTATTATATTAATCAAAACAGGCATATTATACATCTGGCTTGATATTAAAAATGAAATGATCTCAACAGAAAAAAATGGCCTCGTGTGTTACCTATATCCCCCCAGTAGAATCCCCATACTTTAACGATGACAGCTTCTCCATCCTAGAGGGGAGATCAAACCTTTGCTAGCTCAGGGACATGTACTAGTCTGTGGCGAACGAAATGCCAGAACTGGACAATAACCAGACACCCTCAGCACACAGTGGGACAAACACCTACCTGGAGGTGACAGCATTCCCTCCCCCATATGCCCCCCTAGACACAACTATGACAACATAGGGTCACAACTCCTGCAGCTCTGTCGGATGCTGGGTATGTACATAGTCAATGGTAGGCTTCGAGGGGACTCCTATGGTAGGGTAATACTGTAGACTACTTTATCACTGACCTCAGAGCAGTGTCTCTTAGAGCATTCACAGTCAGCCCACTGACACCCCTATCAGATCACAGCAAAATCAGACTATACTTTAACAGAGCTATGATCAATCATGAGGCATCAAAGCCAAAGGAGCTGAATAATATTAAGAAATGTTATCGAAGGAAAATAGTGTGGAAATCTACCAAAAAACATTTAGGAAACAACAAATCAAATCCCTTCTAGACAATTTCCTGGACAAAAGGTTTCACTGTAATAGTGAAGGTGTAAACTTGGCAGTAGAAAACCGAAACAGTATATTTGACCTTTCAGCGTCCCTATCAAATCTAAACATTTCAAGCAGACAACCTAAGAAAATTAACAACAATGACAAATGGTTTGATGAAGAATGCAAAAACCTGAGAAAAAAATGGATAAACCTATCCAACCAAAAACACAGAGACCCAGAAAACCTGAGTCTACGACTTCACTATGGTGAATCACTAAAACAATACAGACATACACTACGGAGAAAGAAGGAACAGCACGTCAGAAATCAGCTCAATGTAATTGAAGAATCCATAGAATCTAACCACTTCTGGGAAAATTGGAAAACTCTAAACAAACAACAAAACGAAGAATGATCTATCCAAAACAGAAATGTATGGATAAACCACTTCTCCAATCTTTTTGGCTCTATAACAAATAACAAACAGCAAAAACATATACATGATCAAATACAAATTTTAGAATCAACTATTAAAGACTACCAGAACCCACTGCATTCTCCAATTACATTGAATGAACAACAAGACAAAATACAAACCCTTCAACCCAAAAAGGCCTGTGGTGTTGATGATATCCTAAATGAAGTGATAAAATATACAGACCACAAATTCCTATTTGCTATCCTCAGCTCTGGCATCTTCCCCAGTGTTTGGAACCAAGGACTAATCACCCCAATACACAAAAATGGAGACAAATTTGACCCCAATAACTACCGGGAGATATGCGTCAACAGCAACCTTGGGGAAATCCTCTGCATTATCATTAACAGCAGACTCATACATTTCCTCAGAGAAAACAATGTACTGAGCAAATGTCAAAAATTGGCTTTTTACCAAATTACCGTACGACAGACCAATTATTCGCCCTGCACACCCTAATTGACAAATAAACAAACCAAACAAAGGCAAAGTCTTCTCATGCTTTGTTGATTTAAAAAAAAGCTTTCAACTCAATTTGGCATGAGTGTTTACTATAATCCTTTCAGACTAACATCAAACATCTCAAACATCTCCAATCCAAAGTTAACCTGTTGGGTCTAGGGGGCAGCATTTGCACGTCTGGATAAAAAAAATGTACCCGATTTAATCTGGTTACTAATCCTACCCAGTAACTAGAATATGCATATACTTATTATATATGGATAGAAAACACTCTAAAGTTTCCAAAACTGTTTGAATGGTGTCTGTGAGTATAACAGAACTCATTTGGCAGGCAAAACCCTGAGACATTTTCTGACAGGAAGTGGATACCTGATGTGTTGTATTGACTTTAAACCTATCCCATTGAAAAACACAGGGGTTTAGGAATATTTTGGCACTTCCTATTGCTTCCACTAGATGTCACCAGCCTTTACAAAGTGTTTTGAGTCTTCTGGAGGGAGATCTGACCGAACAAGAGCCATGGAACGGTGATGTCCCATTAGACACCTGGCGCGCTACTTCATGTTGGGTACCCTCGTTCCAATACGTTATAAAAGAGTATGCATTCGTCCACCTTGAATATTATTCATGTTCTGGTTAAAAAAGGCCCTAATGATTTATGCTATACAACGTTTGACATGTTTGAACGAACGGAAATATATTTTTTCCCCTCGTTCATGACGAGAAGTCCGGCTGGCTTACATCATGTGCTAACGAGACGGAGATTTTTGGACATAAATGATGAGCTTTTTTGAACAAAACTACATTCGTTATGGACCTGTGATACCTGGAAGTGACATCTGATGAAGAGAATCAAAGGTAATGGATTATTTACATAGTATTTTCGATTTTAGATCTCCCCAACATGACGTCTAGTCTGTATCGCAACGCGT
Source organism: Salmo salar (assembly GCF_965601325.2). Classification (NCBI taxonomy): domain Eukaryota; kingdom Metazoa; phylum Chordata; class Actinopteri; order Salmoniformes; family Salmonidae; genus Salmo; species Salmo salar. Next base: position 150,998,812 of record NC_138299.1, read on the forward strand.
ATTTTTCTGGGCGCAGTGCTCAGATTATTGCAAAGTGTGATTTCCCAGTAAGGTTATTTTTAAATCTGGCAAGTTGATTGCGTTCAAGAGATGTAAATCTATAATTCTTTAAATGACAATATAATATTTTACCAATGTTTTCTAATTTTAATTATTTAATTTCTGACGCTGACTTGACTGCCGGTTATTGGAGGGAAACGATTTCCTCACCATCAATGCCATAGTAAAACGCTGTTTTTGTATATAAATATGAACTTGATAGAACTAAAAATGCATGCATTGTCTAACATAATGTCCTAGGAGTGTCATCTGATGGAGATTGTAAAAGGTTAGTGCATCATTTTAGCTGGTTTTATGGTTTTGGTGACCCTGTCTTTGACTTGACAAAACATTACACACAACTCTTGTAAATGTACTGTCCTAACATACTCTAAATTTATGCTTTCGCCGTAAAACCTTTTTGAAATCGTAAAACGTGGTTAGATTAAGGAGATGTTTATCTTTCAAATGGTGTAACATAGTTGTATTTTTGAAAAATTTGAATTTTGACATTTATTTGGATTCAAATTTGCCGCTCTTGAAATGCACCTGCTGTTGATGGAGTGCACCACGGGTGGCACGCTAGCGTCCCACCTAGCCCCAAGAGGTTAAATCTAGAATTGGCTTCCTATTTCGCAACAAAGCATCCTTCACTCATGCTGCCAAACATACCCTCGTAAAACTGACCATCCTACCGATCCTCGACTTTGGTCATTTACAAAATAGCCTCCAATACCCTACTCAATTAACTGGATGCAGTCTATCACAGTGCCATCCGTTTTGTCACCAAAGCCCCATATACTCCCCACCACTGTGACCTGTATGCTCTCATTGGCTGGCCCTCGCTTCATACACGTCGCCTAACCCACTGGCTCCAGGTCATCTACAAGACCCTGCTAGGTAAAGTCCCCCCTTATCTCCGCTCACTGCTCACCATAGCAGCACCCACCTGTAGCACGCGCTCCAGCAGGTATATCTCACTGGTTACCCAATTCCTCCTTTGCCCGTCTCTCCTTCCAGTTCTCTGCTGCCAATGACTGGAAGAAACAAAAAAATCTCTGAAACTGGAAACACTTATCTCCCTCACTAGCTTTAAGCACCAGCTGTCAGAGCAGCTCACAGATCACTGCACCTGTACATAGGCCATCTATAATTTAGCCCATACAACTACCTCTTCCCCTACTGTATTTATTTATTTATTTATTTTGCTCCTTTGCACCCCATTATTTCTATTTCTACTTTGCACTTTCTTCCACTACAAATCTACCATTCCAGTGTTTTACTTGCTATATTGCATTTACTTTGCCACCATGGCCTTTTTTGCATTTTCCTCCCTTATCTCACATCATTTGCTCACATTGTATATAGACTTATTTTTCTACTGTATTGTTGACTGTATGTTTGCTTTACTCCATGTGTAACTCTGTGTTGTTGTATGTGTCGAACTGCTTTGCTTTCTCTTGGCCAGGTCGCAATTGTAAATGAGAACTTGTTCTCAACTTGCCTACCTGGTTAAATAAAGGTGAAATAAAAATAAAAAAGTTGATGGAAAGTGATGTTGGCAGAAAAAAATACGACATTATAAAATCCATGTAAACAACAAGTGTGAGGTTAAAATTGGCAAAAAACACACAATTCTTTCCACAGGGCTAGGGGGTGAGACAGGGATGCAGCTTAAGCCCCACCCTCTTCAACATATACTGCTCAAAAAAATAAAGGGAACACTTAAACAACACATCCTAGATCTGAATGAAAGAAATAATCTTATTAAATACTTTTTTCTTTACATAGTTGAATGTGCTGACAACAGAATCACACAAAAATAATCAATGGAAATCCAATTTATCAACCCATGGAGGTCTGGATTTGGAGTCACACTCAAAATTAAAGTGGAAAACCACACTACAGGCTGATCCAACTTTGATGTAATGTCCTTAAAACAAGTCAAAATGAGGCTCAGTAGTGTGTGTGGCCTCCACGTGCCTGTATGACCTCCCTACAACGCCTGGGCATGCTCCTGATGAGGTGGCGGATGGTCTCCTGAGGGATCTCCTCCCAGACCTGGACTAAAGCATCCTCCAACTCCTGGACAGTCTGTGGTGCAACGTGGCGTTGGTGGATGGAGTGAGACATGATGTCCCAGATATGCTCAATTGGATTCAGGTCTGGGGAACGGGCGGGCCAGTCCATAGAATCAATGCCTTCCTCTTGCAGGAACTGCTGACACACTCCAGCCACATGACGTCAAGCATTGTCTTGCATTAGGAGGAACCCAGGGCCAACCGCACCAGCATATGGTCTCACAAGGGGTCTGAGGATCTCATCTCGGTACCTAATGGCAGTCAGGCTACCTCTGGCGAGCACATGGAGGGCTGTGCGGCCCCCCAAAGAAATGCCACCCTACACCATGACTGACCCACCACAAACCGGTCATGCTGGAGGATGTTGCAGACAGCAGAACGTTCTCCACGGCGTCTCCAGACTCTGTCACATCTGTCACGTGCTCAGTGTGAACCTGCTTTCATCTATGAAGAGCACAGGGCGCCAGTGGCGAATTTGCCAATCTTGGTGTTCTCTGGCAAATGCCAAACGTCCTGCACGGTGTTGGGCTGTAAGCACTACCCCCACCTGTGGACGTCGGGCCCTCATACCACCCTCATGGAGTCTGTTTCTGACCGTTTGAGCAGACACATGCACATTTGTGGCCTGCTGGAGGTCATTTTGCAGGGCTCTGGCAGTGCTTCTCCTGCTCCTCCTTGCACAAAGGCGGAGGTAGCGGTCCTGCTGCTGGGTTGTTGCCCTCCTACGGCCTCCTCCACGTCTCCTGATGTATTGGCCTGTCTCCTGGTAGCGCCTCCATGCTCTGGACACTACGCTGACAGACACAGCAAACCTTCTTGCCACAGCTCGCATTGATGTGCAATCCTGGATGAGCTGCACTACCTGAGCCACTTGTGTGGGTTGTAGACTCCGTCTCATGCTACCACTAGAGTGAAAGCACCGCCAGCATTCAAAAGTGACCAAAACATCAGCTAGGAAGCATAGGAACTGAGAAGTGGTCTGTGGTTACCACCTGCAGAACCACTCCTTTATTGGGGGTGTCTTGCTAATTGCCTATAATTTCCACCTGTTGTCTATTCCATTTGCACATCAGCATGTGAAATGTATTGTCAATCAGTGTTGCTTCCTAAGTGGACAGTTTGATTTCACAGAAGTGTGATTGACTTGGAGTTACATTGTGTTGTTTAAGTGTTCCCTTTATTTTTTTGAGCAGTGTATATATCAACGAATTGGCGAGGGCACTAGAACAGTCTGCAGCACCTGGCCCACCCTACTAGAACCTGATGGCAAATGTCTACTGTTTGCTGATGATCTGGTGCATCTGTGACCAAACAAGGACGGCCTACTGCAGCACCTAGATCTTCTGCACAGATTCTGTCAGACCTGGGCCCTGACAGTAAATCTCAGTAAGACAAAAATAATGGTGTGCCAAAAAAGGTCCAGTTGCCAGGACCACAAATACAAATTCCATCTAGACACAGTTGTCCTAGAGTACACAAAAAACTATACATACCTCAGCCTAAACATCAGCGCCACAGGTAACTTCCACAAAGCTGTGAACGATCTGAGAGACAAGGCAAGAAGGGCCTGCTATGCCATCAATTGGAACATAAAATTCAACATACCAATTAGGATCTGGCTAAAAATACTTGAATCAGTTTTTGGACCCATTGCCCTTTATGGTTGTGAGGTCTGGGGTCTGCTCACCAATCAATAATTCACACAATGGGACAAGCAGCAAATTGAGACTTCTGCATGTAGAATTCTGCAAAAATATCATCAGTGTACAATGTAAAACACCAAATAATGCATGCAGAGTAGAATTAGGTCAATACCCACTAATTATCAAAATCCAGAAAAGAGCCGTTAAATTCTACAACCACCTAAAAGGAAGCAATTCCCAAACATTCCATAACAAAGCCATCACCTACAGAGAAATGAACCTGGAGAATAATGCCCTAATCAAGCTGGTCCTGGGGCTCTGTTCACAAAAACAAACATACCCCACAGAGCCCATGGACAGCAACACAATTAGACCAAATCAAATCATGACAAAACAAAAAGATAATTACATTGGAAAGAATTTACAAAAAAACAGCAAACTAGAATACACAGTGACAGAATACCAGGCCACTGTGACTGACCCAAACTTAAGGACATATTTGACTATGTACTGTCATGACTCTCCTGTGAAGATCTGAAGGATCAGGTTACAGTGAGTCCGTTCTACAGCGCTCTCTCTCTCCCACAGAGGGGAGAGGGGTGAAGTTGGCCGTTTCATGACGGTCGTAAATACCTTGTAGAAACTCTGCCTTTGGGCTCTGCAGGATGTAGGGGAAAGAAACATTTTTGTTACAAGGAGATTCCTCCTGCCAAAACTACAACATAAAAATGTTGAATAATTAAACAATATTTCTGTAATCCAAACTGTTGGAATGGTCCGTGGGTTCTTAAAGAACAATTTTGTCAGATCAGCTGTTGTTTTGGGTAAAACAACATAACTGTATCTCTGAATATGTATATTTCCCAGTTGTCAGGTTCACATCCAAATGTTGTGGAACTTATAGGATTAAACATGAAACTACTTGTGCGAAGATGACATATGATGTTAGCCTTCTAAAATCTTTTTTCATGTAAAGTTTATCCAGTCAGTAACCACAGCCACGTGAGCATAGACATCATCCCAAACGTAATGGAACACCCTTTTTCCCCGAGTGTTTAAAAAAACTCTCTATAGACCAGTTACATGCAGCGCCTGCTGAATACGTTACAATTGGTTAAGACATTTAAATCTCTAGAGACCAGTGCATTGACGGGTTCCTACGCGCGTGTAAAATGGTTCTAGCTCTACAAAAGACCAGCGGGACCGACAGCGTGAGCTGAAAGGTACTAAATGGTTAGAAACTCTGAAACTTTCAACAGAGAAGAAGAACATCTCTGTTGACCAGTTACGTGCAGTGCAAGCCTAATAAGTTACAAATGGTTAAGAAAACTACACGACTAAAGACCAAGCAGGTGGATGGTGTTGAACCAGACCTCACCAAGGGTTAGAATTTACGAGACCAGACAGTGTGGAGCGGTGGCTATACGGCTGGAAATGGTTTAAAACTAAAGACCAGCGGAACCGACAGCTTGAGCAGTAAGGTACGAAATGGTTAGAAACTGTGAAACTCTCTCTCTCTGAAGAAGAAGACTACAAAGGAACATTCAGTCTGCAGCTGTTTGAGTACCTGTCACGTCCTGACCAGCAGAGGGAGTAATTGTATTAGTTTTGGTCAGGACGTGGCAGAGGGTTTGTGTTGTGTGTATGTTCTAGGTAGGTTTTCTATATGTAGGTTGGGTGCTGGACTCTCAATTGGAGGCAGGTGTTTCTAGTTGCCTCTGATTGGGAGTCCCATAAACAGGTGTGTGTTTTTCTTTGTGGTTGTGGGTAGTTGTTTGTGAGCACTGCTTTGTTTAGCCTGCCACACTGTTCTTGTCATGAGTATTGTTTATTGTTTTTTTTCCTGTGGATGCTTTGCTCGTGTTTTATTAAAAAGATGAGTATCCACATTCTCGCTGCGTATTGGTCCTCCCTTCAACACAACGACATTATTCGTGACAGTACTTTAGTCTAGTAAACTCGAACGAGAACCACCGGGTGGTACATTGAAAGATCCATTCTAACGAACACTTCCTCTGGAAGATCCGTTCTCACAGACACTCCGAAACCAAGAAAGACATGGTAATTTCTTGTGGACAACAGAGACTTACACAACCAGAGACTTTCTGTCGAATTACTCCCCGTAGATGAATTGAGTGAACAGAGACAGCAAAGACATACACACGTAAATATGTACATTGCAATTCTTTCGAATGAGCGGCTGTTCAAGTGCAAAGTATTTGCATTTCCATGAGCAAAGTTATCAGTTGTATGTACATTAGTGGCATTCCTTTGTCTCTCCCTTTCCCTCTCTTTTGAATGCTCCATTTTGTGTAACAAGCCATCATATCGGTTTAGTCAACTAGGGATTTTTCATTGCATTGTGTAGTAATCAATGTGTAAGCTATCCTGTTTGTGTGTTTATGTCATTCTGTGTGATTATTTAGTTTGTTAGTAAATAAATAGTGAAGCAAATTTCTATATCACTGATTCATCGTTTATGCTAGGGTTCGTGAAGATATCCAAGAGTTTTGCGACATTCAGAATGAGATTGAAGGTAAATAAGAATGAATGAATTGGCTGTGACTGATGTAAGAGATATTTATATCTTTAGAGTTTAGTCGGGAGATAGTAACTCGTTAAATAACTTATCCCTTGGTGCCCCAGATTACTACTTAATTAATTATTATATGATTCATTTAATCATGTAATAATTGAACATGGTATGCAATTACAGTCAAACACATAAATGATAGTCAAGACACAACAGTACAGACTTGCTATTGAGAAAGGCCGCCGTAGGCAGTCCTGGCTCTCAAGAGAAGACTGGCTATGTGCACACTGCCCACAACATTAGGTGGAAACTGAGCTGCACTTCCTAACCTCCTGACAAATGTATGACTTAGAGACGCATATTTCCATCAGATTACACAGAACCACAAAGAATTCCAAATCAAACCCGATTTTGATAAACTCCCATATCTACAGGGTGAAATACCACAACGTGCAATCAAAGAAGCAAGATTTGTGACCTGTTGCCACAAGAAAAGGGCAACCAGTGAAGAACAAACACCATTGTAAATACAACCTATATTTATGTTTATTTATTTTCCCTTTGTGTTAACTATTTGTACATCATTACAACACTGTATATACGTAGACATATATGTCATTTAAAATGTCTTTATTCTTTTGGAACTTTTGTGAGTATAATGTTTACTGTTCATTTTTATTGTTAATTTCTCTTTTCTTCATAATCTATTTCACTTGCTTTGGCAATGTAAACATTGCGCAGGCTTGTTTGTGCGTGTGTGTAGGGGCAGACTGGCCATCAGGAGGCAGGTAGCCTAGCAGTTAAGAGCGTTCGGACCAGTAACCGAAAGATCGGATTCCAGAGCCAGAAAGGTAGAAGAATCTGCCGTTCTGCCCTTGAGCAGTTAACCCCCAACAACAACTGCAACCCGGGCGCGGCGGGCGCGCGGCGCCCCCCCCCCCCCGCACCTCTCTGATTCCACTGACCTGACCACTGAACCCTGACCTGACCACTGAACACTGACCTGACCCCTGACCTCACCACTTACCTCTGACCTGACCCCTAACCTGACCCCTGACCACTGACCACTGACCTGACCCCTGACCTGACCACTGACCACTGACCTGACCTGACCACTGACCTGACCACTGACCTGACCACTGACCACTGACCTGACTACTAACCTGACCACTGACCTGACCACTGACCACTGACCTGACCACTGACCACTGACCTGACTACTAACCTGACCACTGACCTGACCACTGACCACTGACCTGACCACTGACCTGACCACTGACCTGATTCCATGCCCGTGCAGGTGGATTAACATGGAGTTTGAGTCTACTTGACATTTTTGGCGGCTACTCTAGCTGGAGGGAATGGAAACATGGCTCTACGTGCCCAAACACACACACACTCATACACACACAGACACACACATACAAACACACTCATACACACACACACACACACACACACAAACACACTCATACACACACACACACAAACACACTCATACACACACTCATACACACACTCATACACACACACTCATACACACACACACACACTCATATACACACACACACACACACACACACACACACACACACACACACACACACACACACACACACACACACACACACACACACACACACACACACACACACACTTATCCACACACACTCATACATACACACACACTCATACTCACACACACACAGCTCCAGAATGTAAACAATCTCAGACACGCTATAGGAATATAAACACACACACACACACACACACACACACTCATACACACAAGTGTAGCGACAGTAATGATTGATTAACTTGGAAGCAGATTCATGTTCTGCAAAGTAGCCTACTGTGTGTTTACAATAAACACACACACACACACAGGTCTGATTAGAGACCGCAGACACACAATCCTTTCCCATCCACCATCCACTTCCCTCATACCCAATCCTATCATCCCCTGCCCTCCCCTTCATAGATAACAGCAATGGATCTGTGCAGTACTAGGAAGAATGTCCTACAGCATGATACTGATGTTACAGTTTTTTACAATCCCTTTGGCACTAATTTCAGAACCTTGTGGTCATTTTTCAAAACTCTAGACACAAAACTCAAAACGGTCATCACTTGTAACACAGGCTGTCCAATGTTCAAAATATTGTATTGTGCCTCCATATCTTTAAAGAAACCTTGCACTTGCAGAATCATTAGTTCAAATACAGTGGGGAGAACAAGTATTTGATACACTGCCGATTTTGCAGGTTTTCCTACTTACAAAGCATGTAGAGGTCTGTAATTTTTATCATAGGTACAATTTAACTGTGAGAGACGGAATCTAAAACAAAAATCCAGAAAATCACATTGTATGATTTTTAAGTAATTAATTTGCATTGTATTGCATGACATAAGTACTTGATCACTACCAACCAGTAAGAATTCCGACTTTCACAGACCTGTTAGTTTTTCTTTAAGAAGCCCTCCTGTTCTCCACTCATTACCTGAATTAACTGCACCTGTTTGAACTCGTTACCTGTATAGAAGACACCTGTCCACATACTCAATCAAACAGACTCCAACCTCTCCACAATGGCCAAGACCAGAGAGCTGTGTAAGGACATCAAGGATAAAATTGTAGACCTGCACAAGGCTGGGATGGGCTACAGGACAATAGGCAAGCAGCTTGGTGAGAAGGCAACAACTGTTGGCGCAATTATTAGAAAATGGAAGAAGTTCAAGATGACGGTCAATCACCCTCGGTCTGGGGCTGCATGCAAGATCTCACCTCGTGGGGCATCAATGATCATGAGGAAGGTGAGGGATCAGCCCAGAACTACACGGCAGGACCTGGTCAATGACCTGAAGAGAGCTGGGACCACAGTCTCAAAGAAAACCATTAGTAACACACTACGCCGTCATGGATTAAAATCCTGCAGCACACGCAAGGTCCCCCTGCTCAAGCCAGCGCATGTCCAGGCCCGTCTGAAGTTTGCCAATGACCATCTGGATGATCCAGAGGAGGAAGGGGAGAAGGTCATGTGGTCTGATGAGACAAAAATAGAGCTTTTTGGTCTAAACTCCACTCGTCGTGTTTGGAGGAAGAAGAAGGATGAGTACAACCCCAAGAACACCATCCCAACCGTGAAGCATGGAGGTGGAAACATCATTCTTTGGGGATGCTTTTCTGCAAAGGGGACAGGACGACTGCACCGTATTGAGGGGAGGATGGATGGGGCCATGTATCGCAAGATCTTGGCCAACAACCTCCTTCCCTCAGTAAGAGCATTGAAGATGGGTCGTGGCTGGGTCTTCCAGCATGACAACGACCCGAAACACACAGCCAGGGCAACTAAGGAGTGGCTCCGTAAGAAGCATCTCAAGGTCCTGGAGTGGTCTAGTCAGTCTCCAGACCTGAACCCAATAGAAAATCTTTGGAGGGAGCTGAAAGTCCGTATTGCCCAGCGACAGCCCCGACACCTGAAGGATCTCTGTAACGTATGATCTCTGAAACGTATGATCTCTAAAATGTAAAATCTCTGTAATTGCAAACAATGGTTTCTGTACCAAATATTAAGTTCTGCTTTTCTGATGTATCAAATACTTATGTCATGCAATAAAATGCAAATTAATTACTTAGAAATCATACAATGTGATTTTCTCGATTTTTGTTTTAGATTCTGTCTCTCACAGTTGCAGTGTACCTATGATAAAAATGTCAGACCTCTACATGCTTTGTAAGTAGGAAAACCTGCAAAATCGGCAGTGTATCAAATACTTTGCTCCCCACTGTAACTAATTTATCATGAAATACCATAGGAACATTCAGATTTAGATCACCCACACAAGATACCAATAGTTTCACTGTGTAGTTGTTCGTTCAATCATTAAATATTGTAGTAAAAAATATGTGATACATGTTTCATTATGGTACTACATGTAAATACATCACTGTAAAAGGACTAGTAGAGAGAATAGTACAGACACAGTGGAATCATTGAAGAAAATATGACATTTATTGATGAAATACAATAAAATCACTCATAGGTTTCTTTGAATCAAAGCAAAAATAATTAGCTACAAAAAAAGAAAAAGAATACAGTAAAACATCAAATTGTGGCTGGGCCTGAAACCATGCTTGCACCATTTGAGCATGGTGGAACCTGACATTATCCCACACAATGACATAGGTCATGCCATCAGCTCTACAGACCTGATTTAGCTCATCAAGGAAGGTTACATTCAAACAGCGAATCATGTGGCTGCCTGCAACTCAATACATAGAGTAGAGAGCTTTAGTTGCTGTTCGACCTAACATTAGAACGGGCAAGATGCGTAATCTAAGCAACTTTGACCGTGGTAGGATTGTTGATGCCACACATGGTGATTCCAGCATCTCAGAAACAGCTGCCTTCCTGGGATTTTTACGCACTACAGCCTCTAGAGTTTACAGAGAATGGTGCGATAAACAAAACACATTCAGTGAGCGACAGTTCAAAAACACCTTGTTAATGAGAGAGGTCAGAGGACAATGTCCAGACTCATTCAAGCTAACAGAAAGGCCACACATGTCACGCCCTGGCCATAGAGAGGTTTTTGTTCTCTATTTTGGTTAGGCCAGGTTGTGACTAGGGTGGGCATTCTATGTCCTTTTTTCTATGTTTTTGTATTTCTTTGTTTTGGCCTGGTATGGCTCTCAATCAGGGACAGCTGTACATCGTTGTCGCTGATTGGGAGCCATACTTAGGCAGCCTGTTTTCCTTTGGGGTCTTGTGGGTAGTTGTTTTCTGTCTTGTGTGTTCACCTGGCAGAACTGTTGGCTTTCGGTTTCTTGTTTTATTTAAAGTGTCATTAAAGTTAATATGAGCACTTACCACGCTGCATCTTGGTCCCCTCTGTCAGACGATCGTTACAACACATGCTCAAATAACAGCTGTTTAAAACAGTGGTGTGCAGAAGGGCATCTCTTTACGTACAACACCGTCAATAATCCAGTACTAGATAGGTGTACCTAATAAAGTTGCCTGTAATGTACAGTAATGTCAAATCTGAAAACATGGTCTGGAAAAGTGGTACATGGGACCATAGAAACAGTGTCTGATAAAGAATGATGATGAAATATTACATCCATAGATAATGTAGTCCAATTGGTTCATGTTCCACAGTAATTGGTGTCAATGGATCTCGTTATCCTGAAACTTTCATGATCTAAACATGGAATATTGTTTGTCAGTTTCCATAAAACTATGCATTAAGAGTAATGCAACAGTTACTTATCATTTTGAGCAGATGTATTAATTGATAGTTAGATCATTGTAATGAAATGAATAGACAGTCATCTCAGATGTAATGTGTGAATTGCATTTTGAAATGGTAGTACTGTGATATTAAGTTGTGTCATTTTGAACAGGTGATTTTAGTTCAATGAACAAATGATCTTATCTTTATGTGTATTGTATCCAAGCAATTGGAAAAAGTGTTAAAGTTTTGAATAATGTGCATTTTGATCATTGGTTGTGAGTTTTGTGTCTAGAGTTTTGAAAAATGACCTCAAGGTTCCGAAATTAGTGCCAAAGGGATTGTAAAAAACTGTAATCTTTCTGGTGTTATTGAATGCATATCGTTGTTGTTGTTTTACTGTAATGTATTCATGTAATGACTGTAAAGGATTTAATTTCACATTTTATGACTGTGCTCTTGGTCTGGTAATGAAGAGCTAAGGCAATTAACTGTTATCTGTTCTGTCAGGGAAAGCTGTCGGTGTGTGCGGCGTGCGTGCGTGCGTGCGTGCGTCAGTGGAGTAGAGAGACACTAAGATCTGTGTGAAAACAGAGAAGATAAGTCAGTCTTAATAATCCTCTATGTCTGCTCTACCAACCTGTCTAATACAGCTATCTGATGAATATCTCTAAAAGATGTAGACACACACACACACACACACACACACACACACACACACACACACACACACACACACACACACACACACACACACACACACACACACACAAACGTAGACACACACACACAGAGTCATACTCCATGGAACACTTTCTCAATGGCTCTCATATAAACTAATCAAACAAGGAGCCCCTAAACTATGACACTTTCCCTTAACATCAGGTGCATCATCAAGTTTAACATCAGGTACATCATCAGGTGTAACATCAGGTACATCATCAGGTGTAACATCAGGTACATCATCAGGTACAACATCAGGTGTACATCAGGTACATCATCAGGTGTAACATCAGGTACAACATCAGATTTAACATCAGGTACATCATCAGGTACATCATCAGGTTTAACATCAGGTACAACATCAGGTACATCATCAGGTGTAACATCAGGTGCATCATCAGGTTTAACATCAGGTACATCATCAGGTACATCATCAGGTTTAACATCAGGTACATCATCAGGTGCATCATCAGGTACATCATCAGGTACATCATCAGGTACAACATCAGGTACATCATCAGGTACATCATCAGGTTTAACATCAGGTACATCATCAGGTTTAACATCAGGTACATCATCAGGTGTAACATCAGGTACATCATCAGGTACAACATCAGGTTTAACATCAGGTACATCATCAGGTACATCATCAGGTTTAACATCAGGTACATCATCAGGTACATCATCAGGTTTAACATCAGGTACATCATCAGGTTTAACATCAGGTACATCATCAGGTTTAACATCAGGTACATCATCAGGTACAACATCAGGTACATCATCAGGTGTAACATCAGGTGCATCATCAGGTTTAACATCAGGTACATCATCAGGTACATCATCAGGTGCATCATCAAGTTTAACATCAGGTACATCATCAGGTGTAACATCAGGTACATCATCAGGTACATCATCAGGTACATCATCATCATCAGGTACATCATCAGGTGCATCATCAGGTACATCATCAGGTGTAACATCAGGTACATCATCAGGTACATCATCAGGTACATCATCAGGTGCAACATCAGGTTTAACATCAGGTACATCATCAGGTACATCATCAGGTACATCATCAGGTTTAACATCAGGTACATCATCAGGTACAACATCAGGTACATCATCAGGTACAACATCAGGTGTAACATCAGGTACATCATCAGGTTTAACATCAGGTACATCATCAGGTTTAACATCAGGTACATCATCAGGTACATCATCAGGTTTAACATCAGGTACATCATCAGGTACATCAGGTACATCATCAGGTGCATCAGGTACAACATCAGGTACATCATCAGCTTTAACATCAGGTACATCATCAGCTTTAACATCAGGTACATCATCAGGTTTAACATCAGGTACATCATCAGGTGCATCATCAGGTACATCATCAGGTTTAACATCAGGTACATCATCAGGTACAACATCAGGTACATCATCAGGTGTAACATCAGGTACATCATCAGGTTTAACATCAGGTACATCATCAGGTACATCAGGTACATCATCAGGTACAACATCAGGTGTAACATCAGGTACATCATCAGGTTTAACATCAGGTACATCATCAGGTACATCATCAGGTTTAACATCAGGTACATCATCAGGTACATCAGGTACATCATCAGGTGCATCAGGTACAACATCAGGTACATCATCAGCTTTAACATCAGGTACATCATCAGCTTTAACATCAGGTACATCATCAGGTTTAACATCAGGTACATCATCAGGTGCATCATCAGGTACATCATCAGGTACATCAGGTATATCATCAGGTACATCAGGTACAACGTCAGGTTTAACATCAGGTACATCATCAGGTACATCATCAGGTTTAACATCAGGTTTAACATCAGGTACATCATCAGGTACATCATCAGGTACATAATCAGGTACATCATCAGGTACATCATCAGGTTTAACATCAGGTACATCATCAGGTACATCATCAGGTACATCATCATGTTTAACATCAGGTACATCATCAGGTGTAACATCAGGTACATCATCAGGTGCAACATCACCTGCAACATCAGGTGCAACATCAGGTACATCATCAGGTACAACATCAGGTGCAACATCAGGTTAAACATCACCTGCAACATCAGGTGTAACATCAGTTGCAACTTCAGGTTAAACATCACCTGCATCATCAGGTGTAACATCAGGTGCAACATCAGGTTTAACATCAGGTGCATCATCAGGTGTAACATCAGGTACATCATCAGGTACATCATCAGGTTTAACATCAGGTACATCATCAGGTTTAACATCAGGTACATCATCAGGTGCATCATCAGGTACATCATCAGGTGTAACATCAGGTACATCATCAGGTGTAACATCAGGTACATCATCAGGTACATCATCAGGTTAAACATCACCTGCAACATCAGGTACATCATCAGGTTTAACATCAGGTACATCATCAGGTTTAACATCAGGTACATCATCAGGTTTAACATCAGGTGCATCATCAGGTTTAACATCAGGTACATCATCAGGTGTAACATCAGGTACATCATCAGGTTTAACATCAGGTACATCATCAGGTACATCATCAGGTTTAACATCAAGTACATCATCAGGTTTAACATCAGGTACATCATCAGGTACATCATCAGGTTTAACATCAGGTACATCATCAGGTGCAACATCAGGTACATCATCATGTGTAACATCAGGTACATCATCAGGTGCATCATCAGGTACATCAACAGGTGCAACATCAGGTACATCATCAGGTTTAACATCAGGTACATCATCAGGTGCAACATCAGGTACATCATCAGGTACATCATCAGGTTTAACATCAGGTACATCATCAGGTACATCATCAGGTGCAACATCAGTTACATCATCAGGTGCAACATCAGGTGCATCATCACCTGCATCATCAGGTACATCATCAGGTACATCATCAGGTACAACATCAGGTACATCATCAGGTACATCATCAGGTACATCATCAGGTACATCATCAGGTACATCATCACCTGCATCATCAGGTACATCATCAGGTACATCATCAGGTACAACATCAGGTACATCATCAGGTGCAACATCAGGTGCAACATCAGGTCCATCATCACCTGCAACATCAGGTACATCATCACCTGCATCATCATGGGAGGAGAGGGGAGAGGAGGGAGGGGAGGAGAGGGGAGAGGAGGGAGGAGAGGGGAGGGGAGCAGAGCAGAGGGGAGGGGGGGGAGGGAGGGAAGGGGAAGGGAGGGGAGGGAAGGGGAAGGGGAGCAGAGGGGATGGGAGGAGAGGGGGGAGGAGGGAAGGGAGGGAAGTGGATGGGAGGGGAGGGAAGTGGATGGGAGGGGAGGGAAGGGGAGGGGATGGGAGTGTATGGGAGAGGAGAGGAGAGGAGAGGAGAGGAGAGGAGAGGAGAGGAGAGGAGAGGAGAGGAGAGGAGAGGAGAGGAGAGGAGAGGAGAGGAGAGGAGAGGAGAGGAGAGGAGAAGAGAGGAGGGGAAAGGAGAGGAAAGGAAAGGAGGGGAAAGGAGAGGAGAGGAAAGGAGAGGAGAGGAAATGAGGGGAGGGGAGATGAAAGGAAAGGAGAGGAGGGGAGAGGAAAGGAGAAGAGGGGAAGGAGAGGAAGGGAAAGGAGAGGAGGGGAGAGGAGGGAGAGGAAAGGAGAAGAGGGGAAGGAGAGGAAGGGAAAGGAGAGGAAAGGAGAGGAGAGGAGAGGAGAGAAGAGGAGAGTAGAGGAGGGTAGAATAGGGGAAAGGAGAGGGGAGGAGGAAAATGAGAGGAGAGGAGGGGAACGGAGAGGAAGGGAGAGGAGAGGAGAGGAGAGGAGAGGAAAGGAGAGGAGAGGAGAGGAGAGGAGAGGAGGGGAGAGGAGAGGAGAGGAGAGGAGGAGAGGAGAGGAGAGGAGAGGAGAGGAGAGGAGGGAGAGGAGAGGAGAGGAGAGGAGAGGAGAGGAGAGGAGAGGAGAGGAGAGGAGAGGAGAGGAGAGGAGAGGAGAGGAGAGGAGAGGAGAGGAGAGGAGAGGAGAGGAGAGGAGAGGAGAGGAAGGAGAGGAGAGGGGAGCAGATGGGAGGAGGAGAAAGGAGAGGAGGGGAGTGGAAAGGAGAGGAGGGGAAAAGAGAGGAGAGGAGAGGGAAGGAAAGGAGGGGAAGTAATGAGAGGAAAGGAAAGGAGAGGAGGGGAGCAGAGGGGAGGAGGGGAAAACAGAGGAGAGGAAGGGAAAGGAGAGGAGGGGGAAAGGGGAGGAGGAAAGGAGAGAAGAGGAGAGGGGAAAGGAGAAGAGAGTAGGGGAAAGGAGAGGAGAGAAGGGGAAAGGAGAGGAGATGAAAGGAGGGGAGAGGAAGGGAAAGAAGGGGAGAGGCCAGATGAATATGGAGCGGAAGAGGGAGTAGGTGTAGAGGAGAGTGAGGAGACAGATCAACATTGAGAGAATAATGTCCTTGCTTCAGACAGATAAGGATGAACAAGCTATGCAATGCTGTCCTTAGAATAACTACCTTCTCAATAGATTCCCATGGTGCATGGTGGGGGGAATGGGAGAGGGCTTAGAGAGAGCCGGGGCACATAGTACGATCATGACAGCTAATAAAAGGGAGAGAGGTAAGAAAAGGGCAGTGAGAAAAGGCATAGGGAAAGAAGAGTGAAAAAGACCAGCAAGAAACATCTAAAAGAGAATAAACAAGCTGGTACTTGTTCAGCATCCAAGGTTGCTTTTGCTTCTGTGAAAGGAATAGTTATATCAAATAGTCATGCACTGTCCAAACCTCCCATTAACAGTTTAATAATCCTTCAGATCAAACCACCATTTATTTATACAGCACAGGCATGGAACACCTCTCTTTCTTCTCTATCCATCCTCCCCTCTCTCTTTCTCTCCTCTTTTCTCTCCAAGTTTCTCTATCCATCCTCCACTCTCTCTCTTTCTCTCCTCTTTTCTCTCCAAGTTTCTCTATCCATCCTCCCCTCTCTCTTTCTCTCCTCTTTTCTCTCCAAGTTTCTCTATCCATCCTCCACTCTCTCTCTTTCTCTCCTCTTTTCTCTCCAAGTTTCTCTATCCATCCTCCACTCTCTCTCTTTCTCTCCTCTTTTCTCTCCAAGTTTCTCTATCCATCCTCCTCTGTCTCTCGTCTCTTTTCTCTCCAAGTTTCTCTATCCCTCTCGGTCTCCGTCTTTACCCTACTCACTTTCTTTATCTCTCTCTATCTGGTTATCCCTCTCTCTGCCCTCCCTCCCTCCCTCCCTCCCTCCCTGCATAGCGGCAGTGGAGTCTTTTAAAAGGAGTGTAATATGAAATAAACACTTAGTGTGGTTCTCCTGCTGGCCTGGCTCCATTGACTCCATTAGAACATTGACCTTCAGAGGAGTAGCTCACCTGAACTGGCCAGGAACTGAACATGCTCACACTTTATTTGGAAAGTCTGAATTTTCATGCTCTACAGATGGTCATACTATCAACAAACTATCTGTTGATAAGCAACTGCTTACTAAGGTTACGGTTAGGTTTAGAATAAGGGTTAGGGTTAAAGTTAGGGCTAGGGTAAGGGTTACGTTTGGGGTTAGGATAACGGTTAGGGTAAGTGTTAAGGTTAAGGTTAGGGTAAGTGTTAAGGTTAAGGTTAGGGTAAGGGTTAAGGTTAGGGTTAGAGCTAGAGCTAGGGTTAGTAGATAGTTAGTTGAAATGTTACTGATAGTCTGTAGAGCATCTACAGATGTACTATCAAAATAAAGTGTTACCCTCTCACACAGACAAACCCCTCTCACATCCACACAAACACTCATGCACACAGTCCAATCAGGTCACGTCTCTCTTTTGCCTCCAGCCTTCCCCTACCACCACAGCTAATCTTCTTTCATCTGACAGTAAGCCCAGGGATGAGGGGATGAGAGGATGAGGGGATGAGGGGATGGGGGTGACGGGATGAGGGGATGGGGGATGAGGGGATGAGGGGATGGGGGATGGGGGTGATGGGATGAGGGGATGGGGGGATGAGGGGATGAGGGGATGGGGTGACGGGATGAGGGGATAAGGGGATGGGGGATGGGGGGATGAGGGGATGAGGAGATGAGGGGATGGGGATGAGGGGATGGGGGATGAGGGGGTGGGGGGATGGGGGGATGAGGGGATGAGGAGATGAGGGGATGAGGGGATGGGAAAGGGGACGATAAGAGAGAAGAGATGAAAGACAGAAAGGATCTGTGCTCTGTGACCTCTGACCCACGGTCTCACAGCTCTCGGTGGAGAATGGTTGTCTGAAAGCCACAATGCCCCTCTGTGTTGCTAGACAATCCACAAAGACTCACATGCACACACATGCATTTACACAGACAAACACACACACACACACCCCTACTCTACAGTACTATACTCGGAGCTCCATAAGAGATGTGAGGAACCCCCAAAATCCCCTCTCCGTGTCTGAGAATACTTTAATTCACCCCAATACCAGGCGAACACTACACGACTTTCAAAATGCTAACATCTCTGAGCCTCTCACATTAAACAACCGTCTTTCCTGAAGCTTGTTGTCTTGGCAACGTGGTGATGCTCACGCTAAACCATGTGGCACAGACGGGAGGTCAGACAATACAACGTTCTACCACGCTGTCTCACTAAAACAATGACACGATTAGATTGTTAATGTAGCTAGAACGAGCTGTGGCTCAAAGCAGCCTCATAAACGTTTCCAGTCAGACATTCACGCTTGCCATACAGTGTTGAAATATCTAGCCAACAGTTTGAATTGAATAATATTGCTTGCGAACTTCAGAGCTCTAACGATTTCCCTTTGGCTTCGGTTTTGTGTAAAAAAATCAGGTGGGGGGTCCCACAGTTGTCAGTTCAAAAACCAAGCCATGAAGTCAAATTAATTGCCCGTAGAGCTCTGAGACAGGATTGTGTCGAGGCACAGATCTGGGGAAGGGTACGAAAAAATGTCTGCAGTATTGAAGGTCACCAAGAACACTGTGGCCTCCATCATTCTTAAATGGAAGAAGTTTGAAACCACCAAGACTCTTCCTAGAGCTGGCCACCCGGCCAAACTGAGCAATTAGGGGAGAAGGGCCTTGGTCAGGGAGGTGACCAAGAACCCGATGGTCACTCTGACAGAGCTTCAGAGTTCCTCTGTGGGGATGTGAGAACCTTCCAGAAGGACAACCATCTCTGCAGCACTCCACCAATCAGGCCTTTATGGTAGGTTGGCCAGACAGAATCCACTCCTCAGTAAAAGGCACATCACAGCCCACTTGGAGTTTGCCAAAAGGTACCTAAAGACTCTCAAACCATGAGAAACAAGATTCACTGGTCTGATGAAACCAAGCGTCATGTCTGGAGGAAACCTGGCACCATCTCTACGGTGAAGCACGGTGGTGGCAGCATCATGCTGTGGGGATGTTTTACAGCGGCAGGGACTGGGAGACTAGTCAGGATATCGAGGCAAAGATGAACGGAGCAAAGTACAAGAGAGATCCTTGATGAAAACCTGCTCCAGAGCGCTCAGGACCTCAGACTGGGG
>NC_138299.1:151023563-151088563 GCF_965601325.2 Salmo salar
CGTGCTTACGGCAGGCAGCGTGGTACTGGTAAGGCACCGTGTTATGCTGTGAAGCGCACGGTGTCTCCAGTGCGCGTGCATAGCCCGGTGCGCTATAGGCCAGCCCCCCGCAAGTGCCATGCGAGTGCAGGCATCGAGCCAGGACGGATTGTGCCGGCTCAGCACGTCTGGTCTCCAGTGCGCCTTTTCAGTCCAGGTTATCCTGCACCGGCTCTGCGCACTGTGTTTCCAGGGCGCTGGGAGGGTCTAGTTCACCCAATGCCTGCGCTCCGCCCGTGCCGGGCCAAAGTGGGCATTCAGCCTGGAGTGTGGGTAAATAGCCTAAGTACCAGAACTCCAGTGCTCCCCCACAGCCCGGTTTATCCTGTACCTCCTCCTCGGTCCAGGCCTCCAGTGGGTCTCCCCATCCTGGTCCGTCCTGTGCCTCCTCCTAGGACCAGGCCTCCAGTGGGTCTCGCCAGTCCGGAGCCGCCAGAGCCGCCCGCCAGTCCGGAGCCGCCAGAGCCACCCGCCAGTCCGGAGCCGCCAGAGCCGCCGCCTGTCCGGAGCCGCCAGAGCCGCCCGCCTGTCCGGAGCCGCCAGAGCCGCCCGCCTGTCCGGAGCCGCCAGAGCCGCCCGCCAGCCTGGTGAGTCCTGTGCCTGTGACCAGGGCCAGGCCTCCTTGATGTATCCCCAGCCTGGTGAGTCCTGTGCCTGCGCCCAGGGCCAGGCCTCCTTCATGTCTCCCCAGCCTGGTGAATCCTGGGCCAGAGCCGCCAGAGCTGCCCGCCAGCCCGAAGCCGCCAGAGCCGGCCGCCAGCCTGGTGAGTCCTGTGCCTGCGCCCAGGGCCTTCTTCATGTCTCCCCAGCCTGGTGAGTCCTGTGCCTGCGCCCAGGGCCAGGCCTCCTTCATGTCTCCCCAGCCTGGTGAATCCTGGGCCAGAGCCGCCAGAGCCGCCCGCCAGCCCGGAGCCGCCAGGGCCATCCGCCAGCCCGGAGCCGCCGGTGCCGCCCGCCAGGTGGGTGCAGTCAGGGTCGCCCACCAGTCCTCCGGCGCGTCCAGGGGCGCCACCTAAGTGGGAGATGCCGAGGGTGGAGCGGAGGCCACGTCCCGCACCTGAGTCACCACCGTAAGAAGGCCCACCCGGACCCTCCCCTTCAGAGTCAGGTTTTGCGGCCGGAGTCCGCACCTTTGGGGGGGGGGGGGTACTGTAACGCCCTGTTCTTTATTTTGGTTAGGCCAGGGTGTTACATTGGGTGGGCGTTCTATGTTCATTTTTCTATGTTTTTGTATTTCTTTGTTTTGGGCTGTGTGTGGCTCCCAATCAGGCACAGCTGTAGTTCGTTGTTGCTGATTGGGAGTCACACATAAGGAGCCTGTTTTTCCTTTGGGTTTTGTGGGGGATTGTTTCTGTTTTGTGTTTGCACCTGACAGTACTGTGTGGCTGTCGGTTTTCTTGTTTTTGTATAGTGTTCACGTTGTTTAATAAATTCCTGAGGATGAACACTAACTCCGCTGCACCTTGGTCTACTCTCTCTTCCGACGGCCGTTACACCATCCAACTACCTCATCCCCATACTGTTCTTTTTTTCCTTCTCCTTTGCACCTCAGTATCTCTACTTGCACATTCATCTATTGCACATCTATCACTCCAGTGTTTAATTGCTAAATTGTAATTATTTCGCCACTATGGCGTATATATTGCCTTACCTCCGTTATCTTACCTCATTAGCTCACACTGTATATAGATTTTTTTATATTGTGTTATTGACTGTATGTTTGTTTATTCCATGTGTAACTCTGTGTTGTTGTTTGTGTCGCACTGCTTTGCTTCATCTTGGCCAGGTCGCAGTTGTAAATGAGAACTTGTTCCCAACTTGCCTACCTGGTTAAATAAAGGAGAAATAAATAAAATAAATAAAGTGGACAGAGGAACTTAAAACTGCTGACTCTCTCCATTGCAGTCTCATTGATGTGGATCGGGCATGTTCTGTCTGCTTCCTAAAGTCAACAATCAACTCCTTTGTTTTGCTAACATTGAGGGAGAGATTGTTGTCTTGTCACAATACAAAGCCTCCTATAGTATCTACAAAACAAGAAAATAACAAGGCCTCAATATAATATAGGCATTATGGAAATATCTGCAGATTTCAGCACAGCCTTCAATAGCCTGAATAGGCTACACTTTGCAAAATAATATTCTACGAATTTCATGCTATTACATGTAAAAAAAACAGTATACATACATAAACCAAATGAGTGAAAAGTTTAGATGTAATAATACTGTATAATAGCCTGGAACTCTTTTAGACATGCTTGCATTTGCTCAGTGAAATGATGAAATGAAGAACATTGTCAGACATGGTTTCAACTTATTCAACATGCGCTTCAACAAGTGAATTCATGTCAGAGTTCTTCCCTGGACAAGTTTTGCCCAGAGGGCATACTTTATTAGTGTCAGTGTGCAATGCTGTCAGAGACTCTTTTCCTCCTGTTTATTTCGTCTCCAGTCAAGTTTCTTTCTCGCTGAAAATTACCTTCCTGGCTCCTTCTCACGTGTGTGTGTGTGTGTGTGTGTGTGTGTGTGTGTGTGTGTGTGTGTGTGTGTGTGTGTGTGTGTGTGTGTGTGTGTGTGTGTGTGTGTGTGTGTGTGTGTGTGTGTGTGTGTGTGTGTGTGTGTGTGTGTGTGTTTATGTCTGACTGTGACCTCCCATGTTTTCTTTTTTTCTGCTAAAATGTTCCTTCTGGTCTATTTCCTCGTCCCGGATCACGGAAGAGGGACAACCCTCCTCTCTGATGTCTGCCCCGCTGAAGAGTTACACACAAGTGTGTGTGTAGAGAGCTACAGCGAGAGACACACAATCTTAGCCTCGAAGTTCAGTTATTGGAACGCATTTCCAGCTCGCTCTGATATCAGAGAAGTTGAAGGAATGTGGACTATTTCTCGTGGAATTGCCCGTGAGGATTAACTCGCGATAAGAAATCGGCGCCCGTGCTTGTGTTTGACCGTGGACGGGAGTATATGTCTGTGGTATATGAACCTGCTCCGTGTTCTGTAGCCGCAGAGCTCATGCATGGTGGGTTTGAGACAGGCAGTTTGCTCCAGTCCAACATCACAGTAAAAAGCAAATCGGGTGAAATGATGCGAACGGCACGAAAGTTTTAATTAAGCAAACTTTTATTTGAGTCTCTAGGGAAAACACGAGTAGCTAATTGGTCTCTTTTCAGAACAGTAAATTGTCCTTCCACGTTTGGGATTTTAGTTTACGGTGTGCAAACGCCACGGACAGAATGAACATCTGTGGGCGCGTGGTACTTGCGCTGCTGGTGGGCTTTACCGGGGGCACACAAGCCCAAGTGGTGTCCGCCAAGGTGATGCGGTCTTCAAACGTGAGGCGAGATGGTGAGTCCCAGTTTTTGATTTGTGTAAGTCAATTTTGTGTGAATGTACAGTTACAAGTGTTATAACAACAAAACAACTGGTGTTTAGGACAAACTGTCGGTAGCCTATAATGGGTGGTAATATGGTTACTCTTATTAGTGAATTGAGTTCTGATCACAATGGATTTATACTTGCAATTGTTTTGTTACAGATGACATTGAAAGAGGTCCTTATGAACAATGTTGGTTAATTAGGCCTAGACACATCAGACTTCTACAATGCATTCTAAAATATCCACATTAACAATACTCAATTGAATTATAAAACAATGAAAGGTGAATATAGAAGAGTAGAAGTTGAATGTAATCTTGATAGACAGACCTGTCAGGAAAAGCCTAGATGTTGTTTCATCTAGTGGTGTATACGTCTTAGTCAGTGGTGACAAATGACCTGGCTACTCCTGGGAAGTGAGCTTTCTGTGTTGACCTGTTCAAATGACCTGGCTACTCCTGGGAAGTGAGCTTTTTGTGTTGACCTGTTCAAATGACCTGGCTACTCCTGGGAAGTGAGCTTTCTGTGTTGACCTGTTCAAATGACGTAGACACTCTATTGTTACGTTGTCTGAGAGAGAGACAGAGTGGAGGCGCGGAGGCAGATGAGAGGGGAGGTAAGACAGAGAGGTGATAGAGTGGAGGCAGATGAGAGGGAAGGTAAGACAGAGAGGTGATAGAGTGGAGGCAGATGAGAGGGGAGGTAAGACAGAGAGGTGATAGAGTGGAGGCAGATGAGAGGGAAGGTAAGACAGAGAGGTGATAGAGTGGAGGCAGATGAGAGGGGAGGTAAGACAGAGAGGTGATAGAGTGGAGGCAGATGAGAGGGAAGGTAAGACAGAGAGGTGATAGAGTGGAGGCAGATGAGAGGGGAGGTAAGACAGAGAGGTGATGAGAGTGGAGGCAGATGAGAGGGGAGGTAAGACAGAGAGGTGATAGAGAGTGGAGGCAGATGAGAGGGAAGGTAAGACAGAGAGGTGATAGAGAGTGGAGGCAGATGAGAGGGAAGGTAAGACAGAGAGGTGATAGAGTGGAGGCAGATGAGAGGGGAGGTAAGACAGAGAGGTGATAGAGTGGAGGCAGATGAGAGGGGAGGTAAGACAGAGAGGTGATAGAGTGGAGGCAGATGAGAGGGGAGGTAAGACAGAGAGGTGATAGAGTGGAGGCAGATGAGAGGGGAGGTAAGACAGAGAGGTGATAGAGAGTGGAGGCAGATGAGAGGGAAGGTAAGACAGAGAGGTGATAGAGTGGAGGCAGATGAGAGGGGAGGTAAGACAGAGAGGTGATAGAGTGGAGGCAGATGAGAGGGGAGGTAAGACAGAGAGGTGATAGAGAGTGGAGGCAGATGAGAGGGAAGGTAAGACAGAGAGGTGATAGAGAGTGGAGGCAGATGAGAGGGAAGGTAAGACAGAGAGGTGATAGAGTGGAGGCAGATGAGAGGGGAGGTAAGACAGAGAGGTGATAGAGTGGAGGCAGATGAGAGGGGAGGTAAGACAGAGAGGTGATAGAGTGGAGGCAGATGAGAGGGGAGGTAAGACAGAGAGGTGATAGAGAGTGGAGGCAGATGAGAGGGGAGGTAAGACAGAGAGGTGATAGAGAGTGGAGGCAGATGAGAGGGAAGGTAAGACAGAGAGGTGATAGAGTGGAGGCAGATGAGAGGGGAGGTAAGACAGAGAGGTGATAGAGAGTGGAGGCAGATGAGAGGGGAGGTAAGACAGAGAGGTGATAGAGTGGAGGCAGATGAGAGGGAAGGTAAGACAGAGAGGTGATAGAGAGTGGAGGCAGATGAGAGGGGAGGTAAGACAGAGAGGTGATAGAGAGTGGAGGCAGATGAGAGGGAAGGTAAGACAGAGAGGTGATAGAGAGTGGAGGCAGATGAGAGGGGAGGTAAGACAGAGAGGTGATAGAGAGTGGAGGCAGATGAGAGGGAAGGTAAGACAGAGAGGTGATAGAGAGTGGAGGCAGATGAGAGGGGAGGTAAGACAGAGAGGTGATAGAGTGGAGGCAGATGAGAGGGAAGGTAAGACAGAGAGGTGATAGAGTGGAGGCAGATCAGAGGGGAGGTAAGACAGAGAGGTGATAGAGTGGAGGCAGATGAGAGGGGAGGTAAGACAGAGAGGTGATAGAGAGTGGAGGCAGATGAGAGGGAAGGTAAGACAGAGAGGTGATAGAGTGGAGGCAGATCAGAGGGGAGGTAAGACAGAGAGGTGATAGAGTGGAGGCAGATGAGAGGGGAGGTAAGACAGAGAGGTGATAGAGAGTGGAGGCAGATGAGAGGGAAGGTAAGACAGAGAGGTGATAGAGTGGAGGCAGATGAGAGGGGAGGTAAGACAGAGAGGTGATAGAGAGTGGAGGCAGATGAGAGGGAAGGTAAGACAGAGAGGTGATAGAGTGGAGGCAGATGAGAGGGGAGGTAAGACAGAGAGGTGATAGAGTGGAGGCAGATGAGAGGGAAGGTAAGACAGAGAGGTGATAGAGTGGAGGCAGATGAGAGGGGAGGTAAGACAGAGAGGTGATAGAGTGGAGGCAGATGAGAGGGGAGGTAAGACAGAGAGGTGATAGAGAGTGGAGGCGCGGAGGCAGATGAGAGGGAATGAAAGAGACAGCTGCGTCGGGCTAGGGAAAGAAGAGGGGGAAAGAGACTGAAAGGGCGAGAGACATCATTTAGGATATAGGGCACAGGCAGCAGCAGGAGGAGAAGAGAGAGTACCAGTTGAGTTTTCTGACCTGTGAATATAGTTGACCTGGTGGTCCTCAGTGTTGTAGAACCACAGTAACATTGTCCTCAGTGTTGTAGAACCACAGTAACATTGTCCTCAGTGTTGTAGAACCACAGTAACATTGTCCTCAGTGTTGTAGAACCACAGTAACATTGTCCTCAGTGTTGTAGAACCACAGTAACATTGTCCTCAGTGTTGTAGAACCACAGTAACATTGTCCTCAGTGTTGTAGAACCACAGTAACATTGGCCTCAGTGTTGTAGAACCACAGTAACATTGTCCTCAGTGTTGTAGAACCACAGTAACATTGTCCTCAGTGTTGTAGAACCACAGTAACATTGTCCTCAGTGTTGTAGAACCACAGTAACATTGTCCTCAGTGTTGTAGAACCACAGTAACATTGTCCTCAGTGTTGTAGAACCACAGTAACATTGTCCTCAGTGTTGTAGAACCACAGTAACATTGTCCTCAGTGTTATAGTAACACAGTAACATTGTCCTCAGTGTTGTAGAACCACAGTAACATTGTCCTCAGTGTTGTAGAAACACAGTAACATTGTATGTATGTCGTATGTATGTACAGTTGAAGTCGGAAGTTTACATACACTTAGGTTGGAGTCATTAAAATTCGATTTTCAACCACTCCACAAATGTCTTGTTAACGAATTATAGTTTTGGCAGGTTGGTTAGGAAATCTACTTTGTGCATGACATAAGTAATTTTTCCAACAACTGTTTACAGACAGATTATTTCACTTATAATTCACTGTATCACAATTCCAGTGGGTCAGAAGTTTACATACACTATGTTGACTGTGCCTTTAATCAGCTTGGAAAATTCCAGAATATGATGTCATGGCTTTAGAAGCTTCTGATAGGCTAATTGACATCATTTGAGTCAATTGGAGGTGTACCTGTGGATGTATTTCAAGGCCTACCTTCAAACGCAGTGCCTCTTTGCTTAACATCATGGGAAAATAAAAAGAAATCAGCCAAGACCTCAGAAGAAAAATTGTAGACCTCCACAAGTCTGGTTCATCCTTGGGAGCAATTTCCAAATGCCTGAAGGTACCACGTTCATCTGTACAAACAATAGTACGCAAGTATAAACACCATGGGACCACACAGCCATCATACCGCTCAGGGAGTAGACGCGTTCTGTTTCCTAGAGATGAACGTACTTTGGTGCGAAAAGTACAAATCAATCCCAGAACAACAGCAAAGGGCCTTGTGAAGATGCTGGAGGAAACACTTACAAAACAATCTATATCCACAGTAAAACGAGTCCTATATCGACATAACCTGAAAGACCGCTCAGCAAGGAAGAAGCCACTGCCCCAAAACCGCCATTAAAAAAGCCAGACTACGGTTTGCAACTGCACATGGGGACAAAGATCGTACTTTTTGGAGAAATGTCCTCTGGTCTGATGAAACAAAAATAATTCTGTTTGGCCATAATGACCATTGTTATGTTTGGAGGAAAAAGGTGTTCTTCGGCTTGCAAGCATCCCCCATCCCAACCATGAAGCATGGGGGTGGCAGCATCATGTTGTGGGGATGCTTTGCTGCAGGAGGGACTGGTGCACTTCAAAAAATAGATAGCGTCATGAGGAAGGAAAATTATGTGGATATATTGCAGCAACATCTCAAGACATCAGTCAGGAATCAAATGTATTTATATAGCCCTTCTTACATCAGCTGATATCTCAAAGTGCTGTACAGAAACCCAGCCTAAATCCCCAAACAGCAAGCAATGCAGGTGTAGAAGCACGGTGGCTAGGAAAAACTCCCTAGAAAGGCCAAAACCTAGGAAGAAACCTAGAGAGGAACCAGGCTATGAGGGGTGGCCAGTCCTCTTCTGGCTGTGCCGGGTGGAGATTATAACAGCACATGGCCTAGATGTTCAAATGTTCATAAATGACCAGCATGGTCTAATAATAATAATCATAGTAGGAAGTTAAAGCTTGGTCGCAAATGGGTCTTCCAAATGGACAATGACCCCAAGCATGCTTCCAAAGTTGTAGCAAAATGGCTTAAGGACAACAAAGTCAAGGTATTGGAGTGGCCATCACAAAGCCCTGACCTTAATCCTATAGAACTTTTTTGACCAGAACTGAAAAAGCGTGTCCGAGCAAGGAGGCCTACAAACCTGACTCAGTTACACCAGCTCGGTCAGGAGTAATGGGCCAAAATTCACCCAATTTATTGTGGGAAGCTTGTGGAAGTCTACCCAAAACGTTTGACCCAAGTTAAATAATTTCAAGGCAATGCTACCAAATACAAATTCAGTGTATGTAAACTTCTGACCCACTGGGAATGTGATGAAAGAAATAAAAGCTGAAATAAATAATTTTCTCTACTATTATTCTGACATTTCACATTCTTAAAATAAAGTGTTGATCCTAATTTACCTAAAACAGGGAATTTTTACTAGGATTAAATGTCAGGAATTGTGAAAAACTGAGTTTAAATGTATTTGGTTAGGTGTATGTAAACTTCCAACTTCAACTGTATATACATTTTGTAATGGTATCATTTTTTTTTGTTAAAATAAAGAAAATTAATGTGCTTCGTTTGCGTAAATACACTGGACTATATTAACGTAAATGGGTGGAAAAGGGCTGTAACAACCATCAGAATCTTGCTCTGCCTACAGTACCTGCACATTCTTGACATCCTCATTCATTTCTGTTGTCACGTTCTTTTGCATAGTCCCACAAGTGTGTCACTAGCAGGATATCCTCAGATTAAAAGTCAACAGGCTTGGCTGTAAATAACACCTATCTCTACATACACACACACACATACACACACACACACACACCTGTCTCTACAGACTTTACATTGTTTGCAAGATCAGACATAATACCACTATAATCCCAGTGTTCATTTTTGGAAGTTTCTTTAATTTCAGTGCATCTAATTTGTTAACATTTCGTCTTTATTAAATGACTACTTCTTTTTTTTCTCACAAAAACTTAACATCGGTCAAAATAAAGTAGTCTGTCTTGTGGTGTCGAGACGATGTGTTGAATGTCTGATGCAGCTTTAGCGTTCTTATAGATGTAACGGAAATATAATGTATTCCATTGAGCCCAATTCAGACATTCCCGGAGTGTGTCTGACCGGTTTCCGCAGGCGTGGCGTTAACAGGCGCGGCGTTAACAGGCGCGGCGTTAACAGGCGCGGCATTAACAGGCGCGGCGTTAACAGGCATAGCGTTAACAGTAACAACAGGCATAGCGTTAACAGGCGTGGCGTTAACAGGCGTGGCATTAACAGTAACAACAGGCATAGCGTTAACAGGCATGGCGTTAACAGGCATGGCGTTAACAGGCGTGGCGTTAACAGGCATAGCGTTAACAGTAACAACAGGCATAGCGTTAACAGGCGTGGCGTTAACAGGCGCGGCGTTAACAGGCATAGCGTTAACAGTAACAACAGGCATAGCGTTAACAGGCATGGCGTTAACAGGCATGGCGTTAACAGGCGTGGCGTTAACAGGCATAGCGTTAACAGTAACAACAGGCATAGCGTTAACAGGCGTGGCGTTAACAGGCGCGGCGTTAACAGGCATAGCGTTAACAGTAACAACAGGCATAGCGTTAACAGGCGTGGCGTTAACAGGCGCGGCGTTAACAGGCACGGTGTTAACAGGCATGGCGTTAACAGGCATAGCGTTAACAGTAACAACAGGCATAGCGTAAACAGGCGTGGCGTTAACAGGCGCGGCGTTAACACGCATAGCGTTAACAGGCATAGCGTTAACAGGCGTAGCGTTAACAGGCGTGGCGTTAACAGGCGCGGCGTTAACAGGCGTGGTGTTAACAGGCGTGGCGTTAACAGGCGTGGCGTTAACAGGCGTGGCGTTAACAGGCATAGCGTTAACAGTAACAACAGGCATAGCGTTAACAGGCGTGGCGTTAACAGGCGCGGCGTTAACAGGCACGGTGTTAACAGGAATGGCGTTAACAGGCATAGCGTTAACAGTAACAACAGGCATAGCGTTAACAGGCGCGGCGTTAACAGGCGTGGCATTAGCAGGCGTGGCGTTAACAGGCGTGGCGTTAACAAGCATGGCGTTAACAGGCATAGCGTTAACAGTAACAACAGGCATAGCGTTAACAGGCGTGGCGTTAACAGGCGTGGCGTTAACAGGCGTGGCGTTAACAGGCATAGCGTTAACAGTAACAACAGGCGTGGCGTTAACAGGCGTGGCGTTAACAGGCGTGGCGTTAACAGGCATGGCGTTAACAGGCATGGCGTTAACAGGCATAGCGTTAACAGTAACAACAGGCATAGCGTTAACAGGCGCGGCGTTAACAGGCGTGGCGTTAACAGGCATGGCGTTAACAGTAACAACAGGCATAGCGTTAACAGGCATAGCATTAACAGGCGTGGCGTTAACAGGCATGGCGTTAACAGGCATGGCGTTAACAGGCATAGCGTTAACAGGCGTGGCGTTAACAGGCATGGCGTTAACAGGCGTGGCATTAACAGGCATAGCGTTAACAGGCGTGGCGTTAACAGGCATAGCGTTAACAGGCGCGGCGTTAACAGGCGTGGCGACAACAGGCATAGGCGTTAACAGTAACAACAGCGCAT
Source organism: Salmo salar (assembly GCF_965601325.2). Lineage (NCBI taxonomy): Eukaryota > Metazoa > Chordata > Actinopteri > Salmoniformes > Salmonidae > Salmo > Salmo salar. The sequence goes on from NC_138299.1 coordinate 151,034,299, forward strand.
GAGCGTTAACAGGCGCTGGCGTTAACAGGCAGTCGGTCGTTAACAGGCGTGGCGTTAACAGGCATAGCGTTAACAGTAACAACAGGCATAGCGTTAACAGGCGTGGCGTTAACAGGCGTGGCGTTAACAGGCATGGCGTTAACAGGCATGGCGTTAACAGGCATAGCGTTAACAGTAACAACAGGCATAGCGTTAACAGGCGCGGCGTTAACAGGCGTGGCGTTAACAGGCATGGCGTTAACAGTAACAACAGGCATAGCGTTAACAGGCATAGCATTAACAGGCGTGGCGTTAACAGGCATGGCGTTAACAGGCATGGCGTTAACAGGCATAGCGTTAACAGGCGTGGCGTTAACAGGCATGGCGTTAACAGGCGTGGCATTAACAGGCATAGCGTTAACAGGCGTGGCGTTAACAGGCATAGCGTTAACAGGCGCGGCGTTAACAGGCGTGGCGTTAACAGGCATGGCGTTAACAGTAACAACAGGCATAGCGTTAACAGGCGTGGCGTTAACAGGCGTGGCGTTAACAGGCGTGGCGTTAACAGGCATGGCGTTAACAGTAACAACAGGCATAGCGTTAACAGGCGTGGCGTTAACAGGCGTGGCGTTAACAGGCGTGGCGTTAACAGGCATAGCGTTAACAGTAACAACAGGCATAGCGTTAACAGGCTTGGCGTTAACAGGCATGGCGTTAACAGGCATAGCGTTAACAGGCGTGGCGTTAACAGGCGTGGCGTTAACAGGCGTGGCGTTAACAGGCATAGCGTTAACAGTAACAACAGGCGTGGCGTTAACAGGCGTGGCGTTAACAGGCGTGGCGTTAACAGGCATAGCGTTAACAGTAACAACAGGCATAGCGTTAACAGGCTTGGCGTTAACAGGCGTGGCGTTAACAGGCATAGCGTTAACAGTAACAACAGGCATAGCATTAACAGGCGTGGCGTTAACAGGCATGGCGTTAACAGGCGTGGCGTTAACAGGCATGGCGTTAACAGGCATAGCGTTAACAGTAACAACAGGCATAGCGTTAACAGGCGTGGCGTTAACAGGCATGGCGTTAACAGGCATAGCGTTAACAGTAACAATAGGCATGGCGTTAACAGGCGTGGCGTTAACAGGCGTGGCGTTAACAGGCGTGGCGTTAACAGGCATAGCGTTAACAGGCATAGCGTTAACAGGCGTAGCGTTAACAGGCGTGGCGTTAACAGGCATGGCGTTAACAGGCATAGCGTTAACAGTAACAACAGGCATAGCGTTAACAGGCGTGGCGTTAACAGGCGTGGCGTTAACAGGCGTGGCGTTAACAGGCGTGGCGTTAACAGGCGTGGCGTTAACAGGCATAGCGTTAACAGTAACAACAGGCATAGCGTTAACAGGCGTGGCGTTAACAGGCATGGCGTTAACAGGCGTGGCGTTAACAGGCATAGCGTTAACAGTAACAACAGGCATAGCGTTAACAGGCGTGGCGTTAACAGGCATAGCGTTAACAGGCATAGCGTTAACAGGCATAGCATTAACAGGCGTGGCATTAACAGAAAAAAGTATGAAAGAGTCGCAGGAGTAAAATGAAAGCGATCAACCTATTGAGATTTAAGTGACAAGTGAAATTTTCACCCCTCAAACACAGGAAATAGATATCTGAAAAACACAGATCCTTAGGTGGGCGGGGCATGATCGTTGCTAGCACTCATGTGAACAGGTACAGTGCTGTCTTGGGAGTTCAGGTTGACACAGACCCCTCAGCATTGAACAAACACATAATTTGGTATAGTGTGTGGGTGTATGTGCTTTTGGTTGGCAAGCTCTATCACACGGCGCATGCAGGACTTCCCCCCAAGGTTTCTCCTGTGTTTGTTTAGCGTTGTATTCACACTCCCCTCCTCACTATAAGGTGTGTGTGTGTGTGTGTGTGTGTGTGTGTGTGTGTGTGTGTGTGTGTGTGTGTGTGTGTGTGTGTGTGTGTGTGTGTGTGTGTGTGTGTGTGTGTGTGTGTGTGTGTGTGTGTGTGTGTGGCAAACAATATTTGGCCTTTGTGTTCAAAGCAACCCATTACCTTCACCGAGGAGACAGCAGAAGAGAGAGAGAGAGAGACACACACACACAGAGAGAGCGAGAGAGACATAAAAACACACACACACACAGAAAGAGCGAGAGACACACACACAGACAGAGAGACATATATACACACACAGACAGAGAGACATATATATACACACACACACAGAGAGAGACACATATACACACAGAGAGAGAGACACATATACACACAGAGAGAGAGAGACACATACACAGAGAGAGAGACATACACACACAGAGAGAGAGAGACATATACACACAGAGAGAGAGAGACATATACACACACAGAGAGAGAGACACATATACACACACACAGAGAGAGACATGTACACACAGAGAGAGAGACAAATACACACAGAGAGAGAGAGACATACACACACAGAGAGAGAGACAGATACACAGAGAGAGAGAGACATATACACAGAGAGAGAGAGACATACACACAGAGAGAGAGAGGACATATACACACAGAGAGAGAGAGACATATACACACAGAGAGAGAGAGAGTGACATACACTCACTGACAAACTCTCAACCTCCTCATGAAAAGTGTTTTTAATTTATTAAAGACACCATAAAGAAAAGAGGCCCATCTCTCTCATCTCACTCTCTGGTCTACACCATTGCATATCGCTCTGTACGTCCCCACCTTTAATCTGGCTGATTTCTTCCTCAATCTCTCCATCTTTCTTTCTCTTCTTTAATCAAAGGCTGCTTCCGCTGCGGGTCTCAGAGCAAATCTAATGGCAAAGAGTGTTTGCACGTAGCACACACACTGACAACAGTCTGTTTAGACATCAAAGTCTGCTGAAGAATGTAAGGCTGTTCCGGAATGTAAGGGAGGCTGTTCCGGAATGTAAGGGAGGCTGTTCCGGAATGTAAGGGAGGCTGGATGGAATGGAACTCTGTTAGGCGGTGTCCAGGGCCCTATAAAATGATATCTAGGGCCCTCTTTTTTTTCTTTCAGCACTGAGCAAATTTCTGGTCTGCTGAGCCCAAACTTGAACATTGTGAAAATTCTGTGCAACTTCCAACGCACATTTACTGTGAACATATTTTCTTCTTCTTGAACTGCGCTGTTGGTTAAGGGCTTGTCAGTAAGCATTTCACAGTAAAGCCTACACTTGTTGTATTCGGCGCAGTGAAAGTGAGAAATAAAGTTTGATTTGAACATAGGCTGTACCCGCTTTAAGTAACAGTTTTAACAGTGGCCAAGTAGGCTACTGTGGCTATTTGATCATAATCTAGGCCTACCAGAGTGGCCTAACATCAAAAACAGTGGAGAAAATGCAATCACATTTTAACATGGAAATAGCAGTTCTATCCAGCCTACAGTAGCAGCCAATGTGTGGTGTTCAATGAAGCCCTACATTCCATGAGACTTTTGAAATAAAATAAAAACACGCAGGGCTATATCCTGTTTATCCATTTGTCCTTCAGACAAGGAGGTGACTGAAAATGTTGTTGTGTTGTTTGATGCAAGAAACCACTTTACAAAATAAAATATATAATTATTCCCATAGCATTATTACAGAGAATCAGACAAATTATACTACCCTCTGCCTATTGGCTACTCAGATTATTCAAGCCAGTCTCAAAATACAACACTGCCCCTTTAAGACAAAAAAAAGGCTCTTTATCTGACTCACTTTTAAAGGTGTCTAGAAATGTACAGGTTTTGTGCTCAATCACTCCCCTACTGCTGACTACAAATGATCTAGAACTGGCCTAATAACTCACTAACTAGCAAATGATATCAACAAAATGTGCACATGTGACATGTATCTCTTGCTTTGATTACATTTACATTTTAGTCATTTAGCAAACGCTCTTATCCAGAGCGACTTACAGTAGTGAATGCATACATTTCATTTCATGTATTTTTTTTTTTGGTACTGATCCCCCGTGGGAATCGAACCCACAACCCTGGCGTTGCAATGAACACGACTTACAAAAAGGTAAGCCTATGCAACATTAACCACTTAAAGACAGTACTGTAGTAATAAGGTTTGTGCAGTAAGTTATAGGCCCAGTACATTTCCATTTTACATTTACGTCATTTAGCAGACGCTCTTATCCAGAGCGACTTACAAATTGGTGCATTCACCTTATGATATCCAGTGGAACAACCACTTTACAATAGTACATCTATATCTTTTTGGGGGGGAGGGTAGGCGGGAGGGTTAGAAGGATTACTTAATCCTATCCCAGGTATTCCTTAAAGAGGTGGGGTTTCAGGTGTCTCCGGAAGGTGGTGATTGACTCCGCTGTCCTGGCGTCGTGAGGGAGCTTGTTCCACCATTGGGGTGCCAGAGCAGCGAACAGTTTTGACTGGGCTGAGCGGGAACTATGCTTCCACAGAGGTAGGGAGGCGAGCAGGCCAGAGGTGGTTGAACGCAGTGCCCTTCTTTGGGTGTAGGGCCTGATCAGAGCCTGAAGGTACGGAGGTGCCGTTCCCCTCACAGCTCCGTAGGCAAGCACCATGGTCTTGTAGCAGATGCGAGCTTCAACTGGAAGCCAGTGGAGTGTGCGGAGGAGCGGGGTGACGTGAGAGAATTTAGGAAGGTTGAACACCAGACGGGCTGCGGCGTTCTGGATGAGTTGTAGGGGTTTAATGGCACAGGCAGGGAGCCCCGCCAACAGCGAGTTGCAGTAATCCAGACGGGAGATGACAAGTGCCTGGATTAGGACCTGCGCCGCTTCCTGGTGATGCAGGGTCGTACTCTGCGAATGTTGTAGAGCATGAACATACAGGATCGGGTCACCGCCTTGATATTAGTAGAGAACGACAGGGTGTTGTCCAGGGTCACGCCAAGGCTCTTAGCACTCTGGAAGGAGGACACAATGGAGTTGTCAACCGTGATGGTGAGATCGTGGAACGGGCAAGTCCTTCCCCGGGAGGAAGAGCAGCTCCGTCTTGCCGAGGTTCAGCTTGAGGTGGTGATCCGTCATCCACACTGATATGTCTGCCAGATATGCAGAGATGCGATTCGCCACCTGGTTATCAGAAGGGGGAAAGGAGAAGATTAATTGTTTGTCGTCTGCGTAGCAATGATAGGAGAGACCATGTGAGGATATGACAGAGCCAAGTGACTTGGTGTATAGCGAGAATAGGAGAGGGCCTAGAACTGAGCCATGGGGGACACCAGTGGTGAGAGCACGTGGTGCGGAGACGGATTCTCGCCACGCCACCTGGTAGGAGCGACCTGTCAGGTAGGACGCAATCCAAGAGTGAGCCGCGCCGGAGATGCCCAACTCGGAGAGGGTGGAGAGGAGGATCTGATGGTTCACAGTATCAAAGGCAGCAGATAGGTCTAGAAGGATGAGAGCAGAGGAGAGAGAGTTAGCTTTAGCAGTGCAGAGAGCCTCCGTGACACAGAGAAGAGCAGTCTCAGTTGAATGACCAGTCTTGAAACCTGACTGATTTGGATCAAGAAGGTCATTCTGAGAGAGCTAGCAAGAGAGCTGGCCAAGGAAGGCACGCTCAAGAGTTTTGGAGAGGAAAGAAAGAAGGGATACTGGTCTGTAGTTGTTGACATCGGAGGGATCGAGTGTAGGTTTTTTGAGAAGGGGTGCAACTCTCGCTCTCTTGAAGACGGAAGGGACGTAGCCAGCGGTCAAGGATGAGTTGATGAGCGAGGTGAGGTAAGGGTGATGGTCTCCGGAAATGGTCTGGAGAAGAGAGGAGGGGATAGGGTCAAGCGGGCAGGTTGTTAGGCGGCCGGCCGTCACAAGTCACAAGATTTAATCTGGAGAGAGAGGGGAGAAAGAGGTCAAAGCATAGGGTAGGGCAATGTGAGCAGGACTAGCGGTGTCGTTTGACTTAACAAACAAGGATCGGATGTCGTCAACCTTCTTTTCAAAATGGTTGACAAAGTCACCACATACTGGCTTTGATTGAGTTTCCTTGCCAATGCATTGTTGTTCGGGCTATTTCAAAATGTGAGGTAGGCTATATGATCACACCTGTAATAGATCCGTTGTTGTGTTACTTGTGAAGCACAGCTGAGTGAGCATACATTTAAATCATTTTTTCATTTTACTGGGCTGATGGTGCCTCCATCTGATGGTCAGCGGAGGGAGAGAGCAGCAGACTGAGGGTCCGTCTCTCAACATCCTTCCTCTCTCCCTTTCCTCCACTGACACTAACCAAAAAGGGACACCATCTTCCAGCTGATGGTGAAACTCGAGTCGTACCGCATTATTTCTGCCTCATGCACAAATTCATGTTGTTACTCCTATGGACCAGGAATGCCTTGGAATCGGCCAGTCGATTGCAATCGACCGATTTGGTGAGCACTGCTCCAGAAAGATGAGTAAATTTCAATCTCTGCTTCTCTCTGGGGGCTGATAGTTCAGTCTCGGGGGGGGTCCGCAGCTTAGAGGGAACATTGTCTAGGGTCCTATAAAATGATATATAGGGCAGTAGAGACTCCTCAGAGGAGGACCATCCTCCCCAGTGAATTTCATAGAAGTCTCAATCCCTGAAAGGTGAAACTATAAACTATACCAGGTATATTCACGTCACCAAATATATTCACATGTCACCAAATATATTCACACGTGTCACGTTTGTCGTCGGTTAAGGAGGACCAAAACGCAGCAGGAATGTTGATGCTCATCTTGTGTATTTATTTACAAACTAAGTGAACACCAAAACAACAAAACGAACTTACGAACAACGAAACAGTCTTGAAAGGCACACTCAGCAAAACAAGAAACAATCTCCCACAATTACAGAGACAAACACACCCAACTAATATAGGACTTCCAATCAAAGGCAACACCACACAGCTGCCTTCAATTGGAAGTCCACCCCAATTAACCAAACATAGACATACAACTAACTAGATCAACATAGAAATACGTAAACAAGGAACAGTGCCCAAAAACCCCGGAATACTTAAATCAAATGCCCTTTTAGAAAAAACACCACCCCGAACCACATAAACCAAATACCCTCTGCCACGTCCTGACCAAACTACAATAACAATTAACCCTTATACTGGCCAGGACGTGACAGTACCCCCCCCCCCCCCCCCCCTACAGGTGCTAACCCCGGAAGCACCTCAAAAATAACAAACCCCCCCCCCCCCAAAAAAAATAAATAATCCCCCTAACTAAAGGGAGGGAAGGGAGGGTGGCTGCCGTCAACGACGGCACTGTGCTACACCCCCCCTCCCCAACCCACCTATATCTGGAGGTGGCTCTGGTTCTGGCAGTTCCGGGCAGACGACCCACCCCGGCAGCTCCAGGTAGACGGGCCACTCGGGCTGGGCCGGAGGACAGTCGGGCCACTCTGGCAGACCCGGAAGACAGTCGGGCCACTCTGGCAGACCCGGAAGACAGTCGGGCCACTCTGGCAGACCCGGAAGACAGTCGGGCAACTCTGGCAGACCCGGAGACAGTCGGGCCACTCTGGCAGACCCGGAAGACAGTCGGGCCACTCTGGCAGACCCGGAAGACAGTCGGGCCACTCTGGCAGACCCGGAAGACAGTCGGGCCACTCTGGCAGAACCGGAAGACAGTCGGGCCACTCTGGCAGACCCGGAAGACAGTCGGGCCAGTCTGGCATCGCCGGGCAGTCTGGCCACTCTGGCATCGCCGGGCAGTCTGGCATCGCCGGGCAGTCTGGCATCGCCGGGCAGTCTGGCCACTCTGGCATCTCCGGGCAGTCTGGCCACTCTGGCATCTCCGGGCAGTCTGGCCACTCTGGCATCTCCGGGCAGTTTGGCCACTCTGGCAGCTCCTGACTAGTGGGTGGCTCTGGCGACTCTTCACTGACGGGCGGCTCTGGCGATTCCTCACTGACGGGCGGCTCTGGCGACTCTTGACTGACGGGCAGTTCGGGCGACTCTTGACTGACGGGCAGTTCGGGCGACTCTTGACTGACGGGCAGTTCGGGCGACTCTTGACTGACGGGCAGTTCTGGCGACTCTTGACTGACGGGCAGTTCTGGCGACTCTTGACTGACGGGCAGCTCTAGCAACGTCGGACTGGGATGACGCACTTGAAGCCTGGTGCGTGGTGCTGGTACTGGACGTACCAGACTGGGAACACGCACCTCCAGGCTAGTGTGGGGAGAGGGAACAGGACGAGTTGGACTGGGCTGACGCACTTCCGGGTCCGCACGAGAGACAGGAGCTGGAAACCCAGGGCCATGGAGGCGCACAGGCGGTCTTGATCTTACCTCCTGCACAACCCGTCCTGGCTGGATGGAACTAGTAGCCCTGTACGAGTGGGGTGCTTGTACAGGGCAGACTGGGCTGTGCAGGGGCCTGATGGTAGCCGTGCGTAGAGCGGGAGTTGGGTAGCCTGGTCCTCGGAGGCGTACCGGCGACCAGATGCGCTGCGCAGGCATCCTCCTAGCAGGCTGGATGCCCGCTCTAGCACAGCACCTGCGAGGGGCTGGAATAACCCGCACCGGACTGTGCGTGCGTATGGGTGAGATAGTGCGCTCTTCAGCGAAACATGGCGCCCTCCACCTTATACGCTCCTCCATATAACCACGGGTAGCTGGCTTCTGGCTCTTCCTTGGCCTAGCCAAACTACACGTGTGCCCCCCAAACAATTTTTATTGGGGGTGCCTCTCATGCTTCAGCGCCAGTCGTGTCCCTTGGAAACGTTCCCGGTCCATACCAGCCTTTCGCCTTTCCTCCCTCTCTCTTACCACCTGTCCCCATGGAAGGCGATCCTTTCCTGCTTGGATCTCCTCCCAAGTGTAGGACCCTTCTCCCCCCAAGATCTCCTCCCAAGTCCATCTCTCACCATAGTCCAACTCAAAATCCCTTTGCTTCTTCCTCTGCTGCTTGGTCCTTTGGTGGTGGGAGATTCTGTCACAGACGTCGTTGGTTAAGGAGGACCAAAATGCAGCAGGAATGTTGATGCTCATCTTGTGTATTTATTTACAAACTAAGTGAACAATCGTGGTGTAGGGTAGAAAAACTCTGTAGGGTAGCACCGTGGTGTAGGGTAGAAGAACTCTGTAGGGTAGGACCGTGGTGTAGCAGGAGCAGTGGCGACCCATCATTCAGGGCAGATGCTCCACATTTTTAGCTAAAATAAATAAAACAATTGAAAAAATGTATATGTTATTTTGGCATTAATACGTGTCACATATTAGTTTGCAAACAATGTAAAAAAATAAATAAATCGGAATCATTGATTTAATAAAGCCGTATACAAACATGGTCTCTTTTTGTTTTCTTGAGTAAGGCAGCTCGAAAATGCAGGTGTTTCAGCCTAGCTCAGGGCTTTCTGTGGAGGTGGGGCAGCCAGCGGAAAATACGGAGCGTAGGGGTTGGTAATGTTCTCTTGTTGCGCCTTGATTAACTCAGTGTTCTGTCACTCGTGGGGACAGTACGTCACCGCCAAGTCTAAGGGTAGACCTTTGGTGCTGCCATAGAGTTACATTAGAAGTGCCCATTCAAGAAGGCTCAACGTCATTGGCCACACATAAAATGACGTCAAATCATGTTAGATCTACAGCAGCTTGGATTGGACTGATCATGTCAATTTCATACTTTCAAAATCTTAGCTAGCAGTCATCATCATGAGTTAAATCCACAATCTACTGGCAAATCCTTTTTACTCCATGTCATATGAAGAGAAATTATCGATAACTTATCGGTGCTCATCGGCCATTGCACATAAACATTACACAACAAGTTGGAAATCGCAAATTCAACAATGAGTAGTTTGGAAGGAATCAGTGACAGTGGTTAACTGCAAGCATTGCAAAGCAATCACTAGCCTGATATTCAGTGGATTGGATGTGTGGTCCCAAATTTAGGATTAAATGTCTCTTTTTTCCAAGTTTTTAAATCGATTAACATTCAACATTGGCCATGCTGTCAATGAAGCATAATTTGTGCCGCACTCAAAACAACTGTTAACTCGAAACTGGACTTCAGTGAGTTCAAGACAAGTGGGAATTCCGGACAAAACGAGCTCTGACTGGAAAATACGTTTTGAACGGGCATCCAACCTGAAGATTGATGACTTCATCATGATTCGACCTTGTTTTTTTCCGAATTCCCAGTTGTCTTGAAAGCACCATAAATCCAGCCAGACTTTGATGACAACATTTACCCAAGAAGACTCGATGTCGGAATCGCTGCCAAAGGTGCTTTAACAAAGTACTCAGTAAATGGTCTGAATACTCATGTAAATGTGATATTGAATTTTTTTTTTTAAAAGTTGAATAATTTTTAATACAAATTCTAAAAACCTGTTTTTGCTTTGTCATTATGGGGTATCGTGTGTAGATTGATTAGGTGGGTAAAAAACGATTTAATCCATTTTAGAATAAGGCTGTAACGTAACAAAATGTTGAAAAAAAAGGTCAAGAGGTCTGAATACTTTCCGAATGAACTGTACTTTTTCCCTGACACCCAAAAGTACTTTTTACATTTCAAATGCTGAGGCAGGACAGCAACAGTCCAATTCACATACCTAGCAATATAACGAATTGTCATCCCTACTGCTTCTGATCTAGCGGACTCACTAAACATAAATAGTGCATTTGTAAATTATGTCTGAGTGTGCCCCTGTCCGTCTCTAAATAAATGCAATTGTTGCGTCTGGTTTGCTTAATACAAGGAATTTGATGTATAGCATTTACTTTTTACTTTTACTGAAGTTTGACAATTTTCCACCACTGGGTAAGGGTTACTACTGTTGGTAGTTAGTTGAATTGTTACTGATAGTCCATCTGTAGATGCTCTACAGACTATCCAAATAAAGTGTTACAGAAAATTCAAATGAATTATAAGACATGAACAAAATGCATCAGTGATTCATATATTCCTGTAACTTTTTGAAACAGCACAGGAATTCCCCTGTCTGTGTGTATGTCTACTTTGTGTAGCCGTTAGCGATGATGCTAATGATAACTATCTTCTGGTAGAGATGGAAAGGCTTTCCCAAAAACCTTCTCAATTAAATGTTAACTACAAAGTAGCCTGCCTGGCAGAATGACATCAGGATTATTTTCCTCAATCCAGTGGCCATTTGTTTAGCCAACTCTGAAATCACATGAGTGATACAGGAACATTGCTAACCAAACAACTGTCTCTTGCTGGTTCACACTTGCAATAAAACCTAACTACACCCCAAAATCCATAATCTCTTCTATTTTCCCCAGACCTCAAAAGTGGTCTCGAGATGTGGTCTAATCAATGTTGTGGACTTAAAACATGATAAAAAACCATGAGCTGATGCACACCAGAAAAATTAGTTTGTGTGGAGGTGCTGACTAACGGCAAATAAACAATCAAAATAAAGTCTCACACTCCATGTATAAACTCCCAGCAATTTAATGGGTATTTACCAACGTTTCGGCATCACTGTGCCTTCCTCATAAAATGTTGTTTTTCTATATAAAAAAAGTGTGTTTTTTGAGAGCGAAAACCAGAAAAAAAATGGGGAAAATGGAAAACCTGGAAAAACAAAACTAAGAAAGTGGAACTTTGGAAAAAACGGAATCCGGCACAAAACATTATAGGGCCCTACTTTTCTTACTGAAATAGTTTCAGTATGTGATGTCATCAGTCTTGGCTGAGTCTGTGGACGATGGGTGGCCTCTTCTCTCCAAGAAAAACACAAACATGCCACCCGCAGGCATGCTCAAATACTCTACCACTGGAGTGAAAGACTCTCCAAACCATGGTTCTGAAGTTATTGTGATGGTCTATAGGTATACCTGTACTAGAGGTCGACCAATTATGATTTTTTTCAACGCCGATACCCATTATTAGAGGACCAAAAAAAGCCTATCGATTGATCGGACAATTTTTATATATATATTTGTAATAATGACAATTACAACAATACCGAATTAACACTTTTATTTTTACTTAATATAATACATAAATAAAATCAATTTAGTCTCTAATAAATAATGAAACATGTTCAATTTGATTTAAATAATGCAAAAACACAGTGTTGGAGAAGAAAGTAAAAGTGCAATATGTGCCATGTAAGAAAGCTAACGTTTAAGTTCCTTGCTCAGAACATGAGAACATAAGAAAGCCGGTGGTTCCTTTTAACATGAGTCTTCAATATTCCCAGTTAAGAAATTTTAGGTTGTAGTTATTATGGGAATTATAGGACTATTTCTCTCTCTACCTGTAACGGCTGTCGTGAGAGAGAGTAGACCAAGGTGCAGCGGAGTTAGTGTTCATCATTGAATATTTAATAAAGAAAGAACACTATACAAACAAAACAAGAAAACCGACAGCCAAACAGTCCTGTCAGGTGCAAAACACTAACAGAAACAATTAACCACAAAACCCAAAGGAAAAACATGCTCCTTATGTGTGACTCCCAATCAACAACAACGAACTTCAGCTGTGCCTGATTGGGAGACACACACGGCTCAAAACAAAGAAATACAAAAACCCTAGAAAAAGAACATAGAACGCCCACCCAATGTAACACCCTGGCCTAACCAAAATAAAGAACAAAAAAACCCTCTCTATGGCCAGGGCGTTACACTACCATTTGTATTTCATATTCCTTTGGATGTTCTTATAGGCGCTATAGTATTGCCAGAAAATAAAGGAAAGCCGCACACTCTAAGAGCTCAGATGCAAAAATGTAATCACCAACGTTTCGACAGCGAAGCTGTCTTCATCAGGGTATCATCAAACACTGCGAGATGAGTCATTTATATAGTGTCAAGAGACACACAGGTGTTTGTAATCATGGCCAAGTATGGCCTAATATCATTGGTTAACTCAAAAAAAAATTTAAATGGCATACAAAGAACATACAAAAAGACAAACAAATGGATAGCATACGATCATAGCATTTGTAGTCCAAAACGTATCTAACAAACAATTACAATGGCAAAATCACAATTATCACAAGAATGGCTTCAGATCAGTCTATGTTGAGACCGAAGGGAGCAAGGGTCTTTAAATTAAAGATCCAGGCAGCCTCTCGTTTCAACAATAAATTATCAAGGTCACCCCCTCTCCTCGGGAGGGTGACATGTTCAATACCAATATAACGCAGAGACGAAATCGGATGGTTTGCTTCCAAAAAGTGGGCCGCAACTGGGTAAGTTAAGTTTTTGCACCTAATGGTGCTACGATGCTCTGAGATACGTACTTTTAATTCACGCTTTGTTTTACCCACATAATTTTTACCACAAGGACAAGTTATAAGATAAATAACTGCCTTAGTGGAACACGTAATAACACCTTTAATTGGGATAGATTTCCCTGTTTGGGGGTGTTTGAAGGATCTACATTTATAAGTGCCATTACATTGAGCACAGCCATTACACTTGTAATTTCCATCCAGTATGGGCGCAAATAGACGTTGTTCAGGAATATCTTGGGGTGGTAAATCAGAGTGTACCAATTGGTCTCTGAGATTTCTTCCCCGCGAGAATACGACCAGGGGAAGATCAGAAAACACATTAACGAGACTATCATCATATTTCAGAATGTGCCAATGTTTGTGAACGATTCCTTTAATTTGTTCAGAGCACTTTGAATAGCGGGTAGTGAGAACGCAAGAATGTGTCTTTTTGCGAGACTGACCTTGAAAAAGGTCATGTCTCGTTTTGTTTTGAATTTTCTCAATGGCAATATTAATCTGATCATTGTTGTACCCCCTCTCCTTGAACTTATCCTGAGTCTCAGCCATATTTCTGTCGAAATCTGATTGTTTAATACAAATTCTTTTGATTCGACAGAATTGGCAGTTAGTATTAGTATTGCCAGCCTAATCTCGGGAGTTGATAGGCTTGAAGTCATAAACAGTGCTGTGCTTCAAGAATTGCGAAGAGCTGCTGGCCAACGCAGGAAAGTGCTATTTGAATGAATGCTTACGAGCCTGCTGCTGCCTACCACCGCTCAGTCAGACTGCTCTATCAAATATCAAATCATAGACTTAATTATAATATAATAAACACACAGAAACACGAGCCTTAGGTCATTAATATGGTCAAATCCGGAAACTATCATTTCGAAAACAAAACGTTTATTCTTTCAGTGAAATACGGAACAGTTCCGTATTTTATCTAACGGGTGGCATCCCTAAGTCTAAATATTGCTGTTACATTGCACAACCTTCAATGTTATGTAATAATTATGTACAATTCTGGCAAATTAATTACTGTCTTTGTTAGGAAGAAATGGTCTTCACACAATTCGCAACGAGCCTGTCACGTCCTGGCCAGTATAAGGTTAATTGGTATTGTAGTTTGGTCAGGACGTGGCAGAGGGTATTCGTTTTATGTGGTTCGCGGTGGTGTGTTTGTTGAAGGGGCATTTGATTTAAGTATTCCGGGGTTTTTGGGCACTGTTTGGTTTTCATGTATTCTATGTTTAGTCTAGTGTGTCTGTTTCTATGTTTTGGTTAATTGGGGTTGGGACTCTCAGTTGAAGGCAGGTGTTGTCTATTTGCCTTTGATTGAGAGTCCCATATATTAGGGTGTGTTTGTGTTTGTCATGGGTGGGAGATTGTTCTGTGTTGAGCCTTGTGCCTTGCAGACTGTCAGTAGATCGTTCGTTCTCTTGTTTGTTGTTTTTGTGTTCGTTTTGATTTCATTAAAGGTTCAAAATGAACAACCGCATGCCTGCTGCGTTTTGGTCTACCTTTTCAGACGACGATTTCGCAATATCGTCAGAAGACGAAGATACGCTTGACAGAGCCAGGCGGCCCAAACTGCTGCATATACCCTGACTCTGCTTGCACTGAACGCAAGAGAAGTGACACAATTTCCCTAGTTAATATTGCCTGCTAACATGAATTTCTTTTAACAACATATGCAGGTTTAAAAAAATATACTTGTGTATTGATTTTAAGAAAGGCTGATGTTTATAGTTAGGTGCAATGATTGTGCTTTTTTTGCGAATGCGCTTTTGTTAAATCATCATCCGTTTGGCGAAGTAGGCTGTGATTCGATGATAAACTAACAGGCACCACATTGATTATATGCAACGCAGGACAAGCTAGTTAAACTAGTAATATCATCAACCATGTGTAGTTAGCTAGTGATTATGTTAAGCTTGATTGTTTTTTATAAGATACGTTTAATGCTGGCTAGCAACTTACCATGGCTCCTTGCTGCACTCGTGTAACAGGTGGTCAGCCTGCCACGCAGTCTCCTCGTGGAGTGCAATGTAATCAGCCATAATCGGCGATTTACCGATTGTTATGAAAACTTGAAATCGGCCCTAATTAATCGGCCATGTCGATTAATCGGTCGACCTCTAACCTGTACCCTCGCACACTGACTTGGTACCGGTACACCCTGTATATAGCCTCGTTATTGTTATGTTATTGTGTTACTTTTTATTATTTTTATTTGTTTTACTTTAGTGTATTTTGTACATATTTTCTTAACTCTTCTTGAACTGCACTGTTGGTTAAGAGCTTGTAAGTAAGCATTTCACAGTAAAGTCTACACGTGTTGTATTCGGCGCAAGTGACAAATAAAGTTTGATTTGGTTTGACACTTGGGTGTGTGTGTCTCCTTTGTGGAGGGAAGGGAGGAGGTCTGTAAAGTTGTCTGAACTCCAGAAACTCATGAGTCATTGATTAGAGTGAGCTAAACTGGGACAACCCTACACACACACACACACACACACACACACACACATACGACTTTACAGGAACACTCCTCCCAGGGAATCCCCGGTTAACACACACACCGTGCCAAAGTGTAACAGCCAAAGATCCCCCACCCCTAGACTTTGGAACCATTGTTTTCCTCTCCTCTATGTAGACAATAGGGTGGCGTGGAGAGGCTGAAGACGCCGGTCTACACTGAGTAATGGAACTGACGATAGAAGAGAGAAAGAGGGTGTGTGTGTGTGTGTGTGTTGTGTGTGTGTGGGGGGGGGTGGGGGGCTTTATTGGTTCCTCTATCCTTGTGGGGACCTAAAATCCCCTAATGTCCCCACAAGGATGGTTAAACAAGGAAAATTATCCCTCGTGGGGACATTTCCCACATCCCCTTGAGGACAAAGGATATTCTAAGCTTAGGGGTTAGGTTTAGGATTCGGGTTAAAATTAGGGTAAGGTTTGGAGTTAGGTTTAGGGTTAGGGAAAATAGGATTTTGAATGGAAATCAATTTTAGTTCCCCACGAGGATAGAAGAACAAAACATGTGTGTGTTTCTGTGCTTAGCATCTGGGTTATTAGCATGCCAGTTTTAACTTTCTTTAGTTTTGAATCTGTGAGGAGAGGAGAGGAGTGTAGTAGTGCCTTGTCAGCTTTGGGCCAGAGCCATCTGGTGACACCATAGCGAAAACACTGATGAGGGAGGATGGAGGGATTCAAGAGAGGGTTAAATAAGGTAGACGGATGAAAGACAGGCATAGAAAGAAGGTGAGAGAGGCCGTCCTTCAAGTTATACATACAGCTTACGAGGACATAGAATGGGGAGGGAGGGAGGGAGGGAGCAACAGAAGAAGAAAAAAGAGCAAGTTTTTTGCCATGTTATAATCCTTGACCAGTGGTCCTGACAGAGAGGGGAGCGTGCGCCCGCTAACTTGGTTTGACAGAAATAAAGCTGATGAGTCAGTAGGAGGAAGGGATGAGAGGGGGGAGAGAGAGATAGAGACAACTTGGTTTGACAGAAATAAAGCTGACATGACATCCATTTCTAACTGCCTGATGAGAAGGAGAAAGTGCTGATCACACTGTGTGTCACGTTCCTGTATGCTTTTCCCTACTTCAGCATGGATGCATTCATTTAGTGACTTTCTCTCTTCCTCTCTCTCCCCCTTCCTCTCTCTCTCTCTCTCCCTGTCTTCCTCTCTTTCTCCATCTTCCTCTCTCTCTCTCCCTTTCCCCCATACTGAGAGTTAGCTGCTGTGTAGTGAAATTCTGAATGATAAAACACGACAGAAATGGGGAGAACACCATAAATTATAGAAATGACGGGAAGTGTTGATCTGAAGACAGGAAGCCCATCACAACTGTGTGCGAGAGATTACTGTTTGTGTTTATCTCTGTATAATAGCTGACTCCATTAGAGACTGATACTTCTGTCACTCTGACAATAATAGCTTTACCTCAGTTGAAAGAGACCTTCTATCCGGTCGCACGCACGCACAAACAAACGCCACCTGGCTGGTCCTGTCAGTCCAGCAGTGTTCTAGTCACATGCTGTGTATACACGCTTTAGGAAGGAATCCCTAACATAGAGAAAGTCTCATTGGAAAGCTGGCGGAAGTCTGTCTGTGATCCCTCTCCCTTTTTATCCAGCATAGCCCAGTCCCTGCAGAGGTAAAGAGAGAATAGAGAGAGGCTCCGATTGGTTTAATTCCATTAGCTGCACTTGTACATAGGGCACACTCCACACTAAAACTGTACTTGACACTAAAGCACTCATCTCCCCTTAGCTGGAAAAATGAATCCCATTGGTGGAGAGAGGTTAGACTGTCTCACAGCCAGTCATGAACACTACTTAATCCCACCACACACACATTTTACATTTACATTTTACATTCACACGCAAACACACACACACACACACACACACACACACACACACACACACACACACACACACACACACACACACACACACACACACACACACACACACACACACACTTTTAACACAGGCACACACTGTTTTAAAGGCCACCTAAGTAGCTTGATGACATCGTAAAATAAGAATTCTCAGAACAGAATGATTTCAGCAGAATCCTCTCGCTCACACACACACACACACACACACACACACACACACACACACACACACACACACACACACACACACACACACACACACACACACACACACACACACACACACACACACACACACACACACACACACACATTAGGGCACAGAGGATAAAAGTACATTACACACGTCCTTATAACCCCCTACAAAGGAGCAATTTTAGGCTAATCCAAAACACCACAAGATGTGTGGCGTGCTCCATTCGCCGCACTTAGGGGGGTGAAAAAGTGTGACCGTGTGCGTGAATGTGTGTGCACATATGTGTGCGCACGTGTGTTTCTTTTAAACATAAATGAATGTCCATTGACACGGACAGTGAGAGGGTTACACAAACACAGTGGCAAGCTAGAAGCATGTTTACTGAACTAATTCATTATTTTCATGTACTCAGATACCCAGGAGGGGAGGGAGGAAGGAGGGAGGGAGGCAGATGGGAGAAGGGATGCAGATAAGAAGGAAGGGAGGGATGCAGATAAGAAGGAAGGGAGGGAGGCAGATAGGAAGGAAGGAGGGAGGGAGGGAGGGCAGAAGGAAGGAAGATGGGGAGGGAGATAGATAGGAAGATAGGAAGGAGGGTGGGAGGAAGGAGGGAGGCAGGAAGGAGGGAGGGAGGGAGGCAGGAAGGGAGGGAGGGAGGGAGGGAGGGAGGGAGGGAGGGAGGGAGGGAGGGAGGGAGGGAGGGAGGGAGGGAGGGAGGGAGGGAGGGAGGGAGGGAGGGAGGGAGGGAGGGAGGGAGGGAGGGAGGGAGGGAGGGAGGGAGGCAGATAGGTAGGAAGGAGGGAGGGAGGCAGATAGGAAGGAAGGAGGGAGGGAGGGAGGGAAGGAGGGAGGCAGGCAGATAGGTAGGAAGGAGGGAGGCAGGCAGATAGGTAGGAAGGAGGGAGGCAGGCAGATAGGTAGGAAGGAGGGAGGGAGGGAGGCAGATGGGTGGGAAGGAGGGAGGGAGGCAGATAGGTAGTAAGGAAGGAGGGAGAGAGAGAAGGAGGTAGGGAAGGAGGGAGGGAGGCAGATAGGTAGGAGGGAGGGAGGTAGGAAGGAGGGAGGTAGGAGAGAGGGAGGTAGGAAGGAGGGAGGGAGGGAGGAAGGAAGATGGGGAGGAAGATAGGGAGGGAGGGAGATAGGAAGGAAGGAGGGAGGGAGGGAGGGCAGAAGGAAGGAAGATGGGGAGGGAGATAGATAGGAAGATAGGAAGGAGGGTGGGAGGAAGGAGGGAGGCAGGAAGGAAGGAGGGAGGGAGGGAGGGAGGGAGGGAGGGAGGGAGGGAGGGAGGGAGGGAGGGAGGGAGGGAGGGAGGGAGGGAGGGAGGGAGGGAGGGAGGGAGGGAGGGAGGGAGGAAGGAGGGAGGGAGGGAGGGTGGGAGGAAGATAGGGAGGGAGGGAGGCAGATAGGTAGGAAGGAGGGAGGCAGATAGGAAGGAAGGAGGGAGGGAGGGAGGGAGGGAGGGAAGGAAGGAGGCAGGCAGATAGGTAGGAAGGAGGGAGGCAGGCAGATAGGTAGGAAGGAGGGAGGCAGGCAGATAGGTAGGAAGGAGGGAGGCAGGCAGATAGGTAGGAAGGAGGGAGGGAGGGAGGCAGATGGGTGGGAAGGAGGGAGGGAGGCAGATAGGTAGTAAGGCAGGAGGGAGAGAGAGAAGGAGGTAGGGAAGGAGGGAGGGAGGGAGGCAGATAGGTAGGAGGGAGGGAGGGAGGGAGGTAGGAAGGAGGGAGGTAGGAGAGAGGGAGGTAGGAAGGAGGGAGGGAGGGAGGAAGGAAGATGGGGAGGAAGATAGGGAGGGAGGGAGGACAGAAGGGAGGAAGATGGGGATGGAAGGGGGGAGGGGGAGATAAGGAGGGAGGGGGGAGGGGGGAAGATAAGGAGGGAGGGGGGGAAGATAAGGAGGGAGGGAGGCAGGAAGGAGGGAGGGAGGGAGGCAGATAGGAGGGAGGGAGGCAGGTAGGAAGGAAGGAGGGAGGGAGGCAGGTAGGAAGGAGGTAGGGAGGGAGGGTGGGAGGAAGATACAGTGAGGGGAAAAAGTATTTGATCCCCTGCTGATTTTGTACGTTTGCCCACTGACAAAGAAATGATCAGTCTATAATTTTAATGGTAGGTTTATTTGAACAGTGAGAGACAGAATAACAACAAAATCGAGAAAAACGCATGTCAAAAATGTTATAAATTGATTTGCATTTTAATGAGGGAAATAAGTATTTGACCCCCTCTCAATCAGAAAGATTTCTGGCTCCCAGGTGTCTTTTATACAGGTAACGAGCTGAGATTAGGAGCACACTCTTAAAGGGAGTGCTCCTAATCTCCGCTTGTTACCTGTATAAAAGACACCTGTCCACAGAGGCAATCAATCAATCAGATTCCTAACTCTCCACCATGGCCAAGACCAAAGAGCTCTCCAAGGATGTCAGGGACAAGATTGTAGACCTACACAAGGCTGGAATGGGCTACAAGACCATCACCAAGCAGCTTGGTGAGAAGGTGACAACATTTGGTGCGATTATTCGCAGATGGAAGAAACACAAAAGAACTGTCAATCTCCCTCGGCCTGGGGCTCCATGCAAGATCTCACCTCGTGGAGTTGCAATGATCATGAGAACGGTGAGGAATCAGCCCAGAACTACACGGGGGGATCTTGTCAATGATCTCAAGGCAGCTGGGACCATAGTCACCAAGAAAACAATTGGTAACACACTACGCCGTGAAGGACTGAAATCCTCCAGCGCCCGCAAGGTCCCCCTGCTCAAGAATACATATACATGCCCGTCTGAAGTTTGCCAATGAACATCTGAATGACTCAGAGGACAACTGGTGAAAGTGTTGTGGTCAGATGAGACCAAAATGGAGCTCTTTGGCATTAACTCAACTCGCTGTGTTTGGAGGAGGAGGAATGCTGCCTATGACCCCAAGAACACCATCTCCACCGTCAAACATGGAGGTGGAAACATTATGCTTTGGGAGTGTTTTTCTGCTAAGGGGACAGGACAACTTCACCGCATCAATGTGACGATGGACGGGGCCAGGTACCGTCAAATCTTGGGTGAGAACCTCCTTCCCTCAGCCAGGGCATTAAAAATGGGTCGTGGATGGGCATTCCAGCATGACAATGACCCCAAACACACGGCCAAGGCAGGAGGGAGGGAGGAAGATGGGGAGGAAGATGGGGAGGGAGGGAGGGCAGAAGGAAGGAAGATGGGGAGAGAGGAAGATAGGGAGGGAGGGAGGGAGGGAGGGAGGGAGGGAGGGAGGGAGGGAGGGAGGGAGGGAGGGAGGGAGGGAGGGAGGGAGGGAGGGAGGGAGATAGGAGGGAGGCAGGAGGGAGGCAGGAAGGAGGCAGGAAGGAGGGATGGAGTCAGATAGGAGGGAGGGAGGCAGATAGGTAGGAAGGAGGGAGGGAGGAAGGAGAGAGAAAGATGGGGAGGAGGAGGGGGGAGGGAGGGAGGGAGGGAGATGGGGAGAGAGGAAGATAGGAAGGAGGGAGGGAGGAAGATAGGAGGGAGGGAGGGAGGCAGATAGGTAGGAAGGAAGGACGGAGGGAGGCAGATAGGTAGGAAGGAGGGAGGCAGATAGATAGGAAGGAAGGAGGGAGGAAGATAGGAGGGAGGGATGCTGGAGGGAAGGACGGAGCCTGGAGGGAAGAAGGGAGGCTGGAGGGAGGGAGGCAGATAGGAGGGAGGGAGGGAGGCAGATAGGAGGGAGGGAGGGAGGCAGATGGATAGGAGGGAGGGAGGCGGATAGGTAGGAAGGAGGGAGGCAGATAGGTAGGAAGGAAGGAGGCAGGAAGATAGGAGGGAGGGATGCTGGAGGGAAGGAGGGAGGCTGGAGGGAAGAAGGGAGGCTGGAGGGAGGGAGGCAGATAGGAGGGAGGGAGGCAGATAGGAGGGGGGGAGGCAGATGGATAGGAAGGAGGGAGGGAGGCAGATGGGTAGGAAGGAGGGAGGGAGGCAGATGGGAGGGAGGGAGGGAGGGAGGCAGATGGGAGGGAGGGAGGGAGGGAGGGAGATAGATAGATAGATAGATAGATAGATAGATAGATAGATAGATAGATAGATAGATAGATAGATAGATAGATAGATAGATAGATAGATAGATAGATAGATAGATAGATAGATAGATAGATAGATAGATAGATAGATAGATAGATAGATAGATAGATAGATAGATAGATAGATAGATAGATAGATAGATAGATAGGAAGGAGGTAGATGGGTAGGAAGGAGGGAAGTAGATGGGTAGGAAGGAGGGAGGGAGTGAGTGAGGCAGGTGGGTAGGAAGGAGGGAGGGAGTGAGGCAGATGGGTAGGAAGGAGGGAGGGAGGGAGGCAGATGGGTAGGAAGGAGGGAGGGAGTGAGGCAGATGGGTAGGAAGGAGGGAGGCAGGTAGGAAGAGGGGAGGGAGGCAGATATGGAGGGAGGGAGAGTGGGAGGAAGATAGGGAGGGAGGAAGATAGGAGGGAGGGAAGGAGGCAGGAAGGAGGGAGGGAGGCAGGTAGGAGGGAGGGAGGCAGGTAGGAGGGAGGGAGGCAGATGGGTAGGAAGGAGGGAGGGAGGGAGGGAGGGAGGGAGGGAGGGAGGGAGGGAGGGAGGGAGGGAGGGAGGGAGGGAGGGAGGGAGGGAGGGAGGGAGGGAGGGAGGGAGGGAGGGAGGGAGGGAGGGAGGGAGGGAGGCAGATAGGAGGGAGGGAGGCAGATTGGTAGGAAGGAAGGAGGGAGGGAGGCAGATAGATACGAAGGAAGGAGGGAGGAGGCAGATAGGTAGGAAGGAAGGAGGGAGGGAGGCAGATAGGTAGGAAGGAAGGAGGGAGGGAGGGAGGGAGGTAGGAAAGTAGGGAGGCAGATAGGAAGGAGGGAGGGAGGCAGATAGGAAGGAGGGAGGGAGGGAGGCAGATAGGGAGGGAGGTAGAGATAGGAAGGAAAAAAGGAAGGAAGGAAGGAAGGAAGGAAGGAAGGAAGGAAGGAAGGAAGGAAGGAAGGAAGGAAGGAAGGAAGGAAGAAGGAAGGAAGGAAGGAAGGAAGGAAGGAAGGAAGGAAGGAAGGAAGGAAGGAAGGAAGGAAGGAGGAAGATAGGAAGGATGGAGGGAGGAAGATGGAGATGAGGTGTGAGAGGGAAGTGGGAGGCAGAGAGAAAGAGATAGCTAGCACTAGTTATGGGGAAAACCAACAATATATTCATAAAGTCCCAATATAACAGAGCAAAACTGAACACATCAAACTCTCTATAGTCCAAACAGCATCTAATATTTGCTCTCATAAATAAACAAGGACCTTAATTGCTGTGTAAGTGTGCAGGTGTCCCTGCATGAGTGCCTCCCTTGATGTGAGCTAAAGTACATTGATTCATTATTTTCTAATCTATATCGTCACACTCAAAGGAAAAGACGCAGTCTGTCTTTGGTTCAGTAGCTCTGCACCGTCTTGGATTAGCGGTAGCCTCTCCTGTCTCTCTGCCTCTCAGGCCTGTCTGACTCATCACCTGTTGATTGTTACAAACTTACCTCATCTAATGTAGTCCGGTTCTACTCTATGGGGGTGTCTTGTAGCCTGGCAACAGGAATCTACCTCGTCCAATTGTCTTTAGCCCTGACCTGCACTAGTCCCTTTAGCATGCTAGGCTAGCTCATTTCCTTATCTTTATCCCTTTAGCATGCTAGGCTAGCTCATCTCCTTATCTTTATCCCTTTAGCATGCTAGGGACCTACACTTTTTGGGGGGAGAATGACTGTGAGAATGTCATTTCAGGTACCGTAAATTCCGGACTATAAGCCGCAACTTTTTTCCCAGGCTTTGAACCTCCCGGCTTAAACAATGATGCGGCTAATATATGGATTTTTCCCGCTTTCAATTTATTTTCTTCCAAAAAAACACATTCTGTGACGTGCTCAGTTTTTTGGCGGCATGAAGCTTTCATTAGACCAATGAAATTGCCGAACGGGTTACGGTCAAACAACTTTTTTGTTTACTGTTTAGATTAAATCGAGCGCTCTCAAACTTCCCATCATTCTGATTACGGTAGTCATTTTGTCACCCTCATCATGGCAAAGACATGGAGAAATGCATATGATGCAGCTTTCAAGTTGAAGGCGATTGATCTGGCTGTTGGAAAAGGAAATAGAGCCTCTGCAGGGAGCTTGGTCTTAATGAGTCGATGATAAGATGTTGGAAACAGCACCGTGAGGAATTGACTCAGTGCAAAAAGACAACTAAAGATTACTGCTAATTATTTTTTTTTGTTACAAGCCGTGTTTCGTTAAAGCCTATTTATTTTTGTTACAAGCCGTGTTTCGTTAAAGCCTGTGTAAAGTTAATTTGTTTCAATGTACCAGTAGGCAACTGCGGCTTATAGACCTGTGCGGCTTATTTATGTTCAAAATAATATATTTTTTTTTATTCAGTGTGTGCGGCTTATATTCAGGTGCGCTTAATAGACCGGAAATTACGGTAATTATGCTGACATCTAAAATATAAGCTCCCCCTCCATTTACATTTACATTTAAGTCATTTAGCAGACGCTCTTATCCAGAGCGACTTACAAATTGGTGCATTCACCTTATGATATCCAGTGGAACAACCACTTTACAATAGTGCATCTAAATCTTTTAAGGGGGGGGTTAGAAGGATTACTTTATCCTATCCTAGGTATTCCTTAAAGAGGTGGGGTTTCAGGTGTCTCCGGAAGGTGGTGATTGACTCCGCTGTCCTGGCGTCGTGAGGGAGCTTGTTCCACCATTGGGGTGCCAGAGCAGCGAACAGTTTTGACTGGGCTGAGCGGGAACTGTGCTTCCTCAGAGGTAGGGAGGCGAGCAGGCCAGAGATGTATGAACGCAGTGCCCTTGTTTGGGTGTAGGGCCTGATCAGAGCCTGAAGGTACGGAGGTGCCGTTCCCCTCACAGCTCCGTAGGCAAGCACCATGGTCTTGTAGCGGATGCAAGCTTCAACTGGAAGCCAGTGGAGAGAGCGGAGGAGCGGGGTGACGTGAGAGAACTTGGGAAGGTTGAACACCAGACGGGCTGCGGCGTTCTGGATGAGTTGTAGGGGTTTAATGGCACAGGCAGGGAGCCCAGCCAACAGCGAGTTGCAGTAATCCAGACAGGAGATGACAAGTGCCTGGATTAGGACCTGCGCCGCTTCCTGTGTGAGCCAGGGTCGTACTCTGCGAATGTTGTAGAGCATGAACCTACAGGATCGGGTCACCGCCTTGATGTTAGTGGAGAACGACAGGGTGTTGTCCAGGGTCACGCCAAGGTTCTTAGCACTCTGGGAGGAGGACACAAGGGAGTTGTCAACCGTGATGGCGAGATCATGGAACGGGCAGTCCTTCCCTGGGAGGAAGAGCAGCTCCGTCTTGCCGAGGTTCAGCTTGAGGTGGTGATCCGTCATCCACACTGATATGTCTGCCAGACATGCAGAGATGCGATTCGCCACCTGGTTATCAGAAGGGGGAAAGGAGAAGATTAATTGTGTGTCGTCTGCATAGCAATGATAGGAGAGACCATGTGAGGATATGACAGAGCCAAGTGACTTGGTGTATAGCGAGAATAGGAGAGGGCCTAGAACTGAGCCATGGGGGACACCAGTGGTGAGAGCACGTGGTGCGGAGACAGATTCTCGCCACGCCACCTGGTAGGAGCGACCTGTCAGGTAGGACGCAATCCAAGCGTGGGTCGCGCCGGAGATGCCCAACTCGGAGAGGGTGGAGAGGAGGATCTGATGGTTCACAGTATCAAAGGCAGCAGATAGGTCTAGGAGGATGAGAGCAGAGGAGAGAGAGTTAGCTTTAGCAGTGCGGAGAGCCTCCGTGACACAGAGAAGAGCAGTCTCAGTTGAATGACCAGTCTTGAAACTTGACTGATTTGGATCAAGAAGGTCATTCTGAGAGAGATAGCAGGAGAGCTGGCCAAGGACGGCACGTTCAAGAGTTTTGGAGAGAAAAGAAAGAAGGGATACTGGTCTGTAGTTGTTGACATCGGAGGGATCGAGTGTAGGTTTTTTCAGAAGGGGTGCAACTCTCGCTCTCTTGAAGACGGAAGGAACGTAGCCAGCGGTCAAGGATGAGTTGATGAGCGAGGTGAGGTAAGGGAGAAGGTCTCCGGAAATGGTCTGGAGAAGAGAGGAGGGGATAGGGTCAAGCGGGCAGGTTGTTGGGCGGCCGGCCGTCACAAGACGCGAGATTTCATCTGGGGAGAGAGGGGAGAAAGAGGTCAAAGCACAGGGTAGGGCAGTGTGAGCAGGACCAGCGGTGTCGTTTGACTTAGCAAACAAGAATCGGATGTCGTCGACCTTCTTTTCAAAATGGTTGACGAAGTCATCCGCAGAGAGGGAGGAGGGGGGGGAGGGGTAGGAGGATTCAGGAGGGAGGAGAAGGTGGCAAAGAGCTTCCTAGGGTTAGAGGCAGATGCTTGGAATTTAGAGTGGTAGAAAGTGGCTTTAGCAGCAGAGACAGAAGAGGAAAATGTAGAGAGGAGGGAGTGAAAGGATGCCAGGTCCGCAGGGAGGCGAGTTTTCCTCCATTTCCGTTCGGCTGCCCGGAGCCCTGTTCTGTGAGCTCGCAATGAGCCGTCGAGCCACGGAGCAGGAGGGGAGGACCGAGAGGAGGATAGGGGACATAGAGAATCAAAGGATGCAGAAAGGGAGGAGAGGAGGGTTGAGGAGGCAGAATCAGGGGATAGGTTGGAGAAGGTTTGAGTAGAGGGAAGAGATGATAGGATGGAAGAGGAGAGAGTAGCGGGAGAGAGAGAGCGAAGGTTGGGACGGCGCAATACCATCCGAGTAGGGGCAGAGTGAGAAGTGTTGGATGAGAGCGAGAGGGAAAAGGATACAAGGTAGTGGTCGGAGACTTGGAGGGGAGTTGCAATGAGATTAGTGGAAGAACAGCATCTAGTAAAGATGAGGTCAAGCGTATTGCCTGCCTTGTGAGTAGGGGGGGAAGGTGAGAGGGTGAGGTCAAAAGAGGAGAGGAGTGGAAAGAAGGAGGCAGAGAGGAATGAGTCAAAGGTAGACGTGGGGAGGTTAAAGTCACCCAGAACTGTGAGAGGTGAGCCATCCTCAGGAAAGGAACTTATCAAGACGTCAAGCTCATTGATGAACTCTCCAAGGGAACCTGGAGGGCGATAAATGATAAGGATGTTAAGCTTGAAAGGGCTGGTAACTGTGACAGCATGGAATTCAAATGAGGAGATAGACAGATGGGTAAGGGGAGAAAGAGAGAATGTCCACTTGGGAGAGATGAGGATTCCACTGCCACCACCCCGCTGGCCAGATGCTCTCGAGAACACATGGGCAGACGAGGACAGAGCAGTAGGAGTAGCAGTGTTATCTGTGGTAATCCATGTTTCCGTCAGCGCCAAGAAGTCGAGGGACTGGAGGGCAGCATAGGCTGAGATGAACTCTGCCTTGTTGGCCGCAGACCGGCAGTTCCAGAGGCTGCCGGAGACCTGGAACTCCACGTGGGTTGTGCGCGCTGGGACCACCAGGCAGCGGCCACGCGGTGTGAAGCGTTTGTGTGGCCTGTGCAGAGGGGAGAGAACAGGGATAGACAGACACATAGTTGACAGGCTACAGAAGAGGCTACGCTAATGCAAAGGAGGTTGGAATGACAAGTGGACTACACGTCTCGAATGTTCAGAAAGTTAAGCTTACGTTGCAAAAATCTTATTGACTAAAATGACAAATGATACAGTACTGCATGGCTGGTGAAGTAGGCTAGCTAGCAGTGGCTGCGTTGTTGACTTTGTTTGAACGTGTAGCTGGCTAGGTAACCTCGATAGTTTCAGTGCTACACCTTATCATGATACAAAAGCAACTATGTAGCTAGCTAACATATCACTAATCAAGACGTTCCTTTGTAATGTATTTAGCTTCTACAATGCTGCTCGTCGGTAATAGTTGGCTAGGTTTGGAAAAATGGCGTCGCGGGGGACGAAAATAGCTGGCTAGCTAACCTCGATAATTACTCTAAACTACACAATTATCAAACTATGACAAAGACAACTATGTAGCTAGCTAACACTGCACTAGTCAAATCGTTCCGTTGTAATGTATTAGTTTCTATAGTGCTGCTAGTCAGTAAAGGTCGGCTAGCTAGCAGTGATAATATTGTTCCATATTATCAGGCAGGTGTGTTATTTAGCATTAAGCGTTATCTATGTGATGCAGCATAGTAACAAACAATAGTAACAAACAATGTTCCACTGGCACTCAGCCAATCAAGGATCCTGTACTGTGAATATAACGTAGTCCCCAAATACTCAACTGGCGGACAGCGGTCCAGATCTGGAGCCAGAACGCGTCAATACGGATTGCGGGTCCTGACAAACACCGAAAAAATATCATTTTTGGAGGAGGAACTCGGTCGGGCTTCGACCACTGGTATCATATAAACATACATAAGATGTGGAAAATGTAGAATTTCAGGAAACAGCAAAATGTTCTCTCCACCAACAAGAGGGGTGTGAAGAGTTTGGGGTGGCATGGGTTGCGAGGTGGGGGTGTGTTACTCCGCTGATAAATGACAATATCCATCCGCACCTTTGCCAGCTTCTCAAATAGTACTTGAGTACCCCTGGCACCCCTGGCACCCCTGGCATAGGTCTACCTGTTACACCTGTGTTACATTAAGCCCTGGTCTTCCAGATGCATTCAACACCGTTGGTGCTATTGGCGAGGACGCGCATAAACGGTGTCACTGCTAAAAACTCTGGTTCTAAAATGGTGCCTTATTCTAATTTCTTGGATTTGAGAAATACTTGTAGCCTGGTAACACTAGAAAGGTCTGTGATCCTCCTCTTTTAACAGTGGCCATCAAAACTGCTTTCAAAGGTTTGTTTTCCTGCGACTGCTGTTGTACAACGACTGGGCATGCATGTTTCTCTCCCTGCATGTTTCTCTCCCTGCATGTTTCTCTCCCTGCATGTTTCTCTCCCTGCATGTTTCTCTCCCTGTGCGGCACTCGTAATGTGAATGCTTCTCGAGTGGAATACTATTGTATTGCATAGAATGCAACAGGCTGAACTATTGAACAGGTCAACTATTGTACTATGGAGTTGTCAGATTTTTCTGTTGATTTCTTGTGTTGTTGGCTGTGGGAAAATTAAAATGTGGACAACAATTTTTCATTAGATCGTTCAAATAACCGAAAGTACCGTGTCTCAGCGCCGCCTGGCTCTCATTTGGATCATCGGTGGCAGTTCTCAAACCCGGTGGGACCCGGCCCAATTTAACCCCTGTACATACGCTTCCCTTAAGCCCGGACCTGTAAGAAAGGATGTCACACTGCTTCCTTAGCGAGTACTTTATCATGCTCAGCTAGTATATACCCTTAGCCTTGACCTGCACTAGTCCCTTTATCATGCTAGGCTAGTATATACCCTTATCCCTGACCTGCACTAGTCCCTTTATCATGCTAGGCTAGTATATACCCTTATCCCTGACCTGCACTAGTCCCTTTATCATGCAAGGCTAGTATATACCCTTAGCCTTGACCTGCACTAGCCCCTTTATCATGCTAGGCTACTATATACCCTTTTCCCTGACCTGCACTAGTCCAGTTAGCACCCTATCCTCTCCAGTGAGTCATCTCTTTAGCACCTTGACTACACCTGCTGAATAATGCAGACAGCACCTTCGCTGAGTCAGTGCTTTGGCCAGGCCATCAGGGACACAGGCTGACTGTCTTTGGCAGGCTATCATCCCCCCCACACACACACACACACACACACACACACACACACACACACACACACACACACACACACACACACACACACACACACACACACACACACACACACACACACACACACACACCACAC
Source organism: Salmo salar (assembly GCF_965601325.2). Lineage (NCBI taxonomy): Eukaryota > Metazoa > Chordata > Actinopteri > Salmoniformes > Salmonidae > Salmo > Salmo salar. The sequence continues at coordinate 151,063,885 of NC_138299.1, forward strand.
ACACACACACACACACACACACACACCATTATCAACACAAGTCATGTGGGCTGGTTGGTGGCTGCCTCGTAACTCGACATGACATTTTGGTAGCTCTACCCTATCAGTTTGAAGATGCAAGAATGTTCTACCAGCCATATGTAAAGGACCTCTGCTCTATACAGGGCTGGGTCCTGTGTGGACGTCTCTAACTATTCCTGTGTGGACCAGAAGAATAGTAAACAAAAAAACATTCACCAACTTGGGACATTTTGTTAGTCACTACGAGATCAAATGCTATTTCTAAGGGGATTAGGGTTAAGGTTAGAATTAGTGTTATGGTTAGAATTAGGTCAAGGGTTAGGAGCTAGGGTTAGGGGTAGGTTTTTGGGTTAAGAGGGTTAAGGGTACAGGTTAGGGTTAGGGAAAATAGGATTTTGAATGGGACTGAGTTGTGTGTCCCTATGAGGTTAGCTGTACAAGACTGTTTGTGTTAATGTTGAATCTAGGTAGGCTCTCTCTCTCTCTCACTCTCACACTCACTCACTCAGTCACTTACTCACTCACTCACTCAAGTCACAGAGGCGGAAGGATGAGGAGTCACAGTGGGTGGCAGGGTAGCCTAGTGGTTAGAGCATTGGACTAGTAACCGAAAGGTTGCAAGTTCAAATACCCGAGCTGACAAGGTACAAATCTGTCGTTCTGCCCCTGAACAGGCAGTTAACCCACGGTTCCTAGACCGTCATTGAAAATAAGAATTTGTTGTTAACTGACTTGCCTAGTTAAATAAAGAAATAAAAAACAGTGGATCCATCTCCCTAAATAAACTGTGTGTTTGTGAGATCCATCTCCATAAGTGAATTAACAGAATGAATAACAAATTCCCTGGAAGAATGCAAAGTAAACAGAGAAAGTGAGAGAGGAGTGGGTGTGGAATGAGGGAATGAAAGAAAGAGATGAGATGTGTGGCTCAGTTGTTAGAGCATGGTGCTTGCAACACCAGGGTTGTGGGTTTGATTCCCATGGGGGACCTGTAAAGAAACGTTTTCAAAATGTATTCACTCAATATTATATGTGGCTCTGGACAAGTGTCTGCTAAATGACTGAGATGTAACGAGATGGAGCACAGCTATCTGTCTGTAACCTTCCAGCACTGAGAGTGTTTACCAATAATTCATCAACAGCAGTGTGTGTGTGTGTGTGTGTGTGTGTGTTCGCAGGTTATGTGTGTGTCTATAGTCTTATCCCTTGAGTCCGTAGCTGAAGTGTACAGAGCCCAGCTCAATATCATTGATTTTGAGATACCAACACTCCTGAATTAGGATTAACCAAAACTAATGATTAACAATGACACACACACACACAGGTGTGCTGACAGCAAGCTACTGCAGCACAAAAAACTATTTACCCCACACCAAACACACACACACACACACACATACATACATACACACATACACTCAGCAAAAAGAAAATTGTCCTCTCACTGTCAACTGCGTTTATTTTCAGTAAACTTAACGTGTGAGTGAACATAGGATTCAACAACTGAGACATAAACTGAACAAGTTCCATAGACATGTGACTAACAGAAATGTAATAATGTGTCCCTGAACAAAGGGGGGGTCAAAATCAAAAGTAACAGTCAGTATCTGGTGTGGCCACCAGCTGCATTAAGTACTGCAGTGCATCTCCTCCTCATGGACTGCACCAGATGTGCCAGTTCTTGCTGTGAGACGTTACCTCACTCTTCCACCAAGGCACCTGCAAGTTCCCGGACAATTCTGGGAGGAATGGCCCTAGCCCTCACCCTCCGATCCAACAGGTCCCAGACATGCTCAATGGGATTGAGATTCGGGCTCTTCGCTGGCCATGGCAGAACGCTGACATTCCTGTCTTGCAGGAAGTCACACACAGAACGAGCAGTATGGCTGGTGGCATTGTCATGCTGGAGGGTCATGTCAGGATGATCCTGCAGGAAGGGTACCACATGAAGGAGGAGGATGTCTTCCCTGTAACGCACAGCGTTGAGATTGCCTGCAATGACAACAAGCTCAGTCCGATGATGCTGTGACATACCGCCCCAGACCATGACGGACCCTCCACCTCCAAATCAATCCTGCTCCAGAGTACAGGCCTCGGTGTAACGCTCATTCCTTCGACAATAAACTCGAGTCCGACCATCACCCCTGGTGAGACAAAACCGCGACTCGTCAGTGAAGAGCACTTTTTGCCAGTCCTGTCTGGTCCAGCGACGGTAGGTTTGTACCCATAGGCGACGTTGTTGCCGGTGATGTCTGGTGAGGACCTGCCTTACTTACAACAGGCCTACAAGCCCTCAGTCCAGCCTCTCTCAGCCTCTTGCAGACAGTCTGAGCACTGATGGAGGGATTGTGCGTTCCTGGTGTAACTCGGGTAGTTGTTGTTGCCATCCTGTACCTGTCCCGCAGGTGTGATGTTCGGATGTACCGATCCTGTGCAGGTGTTGTTACACGTGGTCTGCCACTGCGAGGACGATCAGCTGTCCGTCCTGTCTCCCTGTAGCGCTGTCTTAGACGTCTCACAGTACGGACATTGCAATTTATTGCCCTGGCCACATCTGCATTCCTCATGCCTCCTTGCTGCATGCCTAAGGCACGTTCACGCAGATGAGCAGGGACACTGGGCATCTTTCTTTTGATGTTTTTCAGAGTCAGTAGAAAGGCCTCTTTAGTGTCCTAAGTTTTCATAACTGTGACCTTAATTGCCTACCGTCTGTAAGCGTTAGTGTTTTAACGACCATTCCACAGGTGCATGTTCATTAATTGTTTCTGGTTCATTGAACAAGCATGGGAAACAGTGATTAAACCCTTTACAATGAAAAGCTGTGAAGTTATTTGGATTTTTGCGAATTGTCTTTGAAAGACAGTGTCCTGAAAAAGGGACGTTTCTTTTTTTGCTGAGTTTACATACACACACTCTGAGAGAGTCAGACTCAGAGCCACCTACAGCATGCATACACCTTCACTGAGGACAGACACGTACAAACACTGTTGGTAAATCTGCTTGTCTACCTGGCTGGGTTCTAGCGGGAGTAGAGTTTATTGAATATCAGACCTAACCCCTCTGAGCTTTACTCATGCCGAGCAGAAAGTGTGTGTGTGTGTGCGCACACTCCCTCTGACTTGTACTGATATCTGACAGTGATATTTTGACAGCCATCCTGCTCCTGAAATCTGCACCCTGTCTGTCTGGCTCACATCAGCTGTGTATGACGCATTGGCCCTGCAGTGTGTGTGTGTGTGTGTGTGTGTGTGTGTGTGTGTGTGTGTGTGTGTGTGTGTGTGTGTGTGTGTGTGTGTGTGTGTGTGTGTGTGTGTGTGTGTGTGTGTGTGTGTGTGTGTGTGTGTGTGTGTGTGTGTGTGAGTGAGCTGCATACATGTGTGTGTGTGTGTGTGTGTGTGTGTGTGTGTGTGTGTGTGTGTGTGTGTGTGTGTGTGGTGTGTGTGTGTGTGTGTGTGTGTGTGTGTGTGTGTGTGTGTGTGTGTGTGTGAGTGAGCTGCATACATGTGTGAGTACAGAGATAGATGTATGTCACACTGTGACTTGACCTGTCCTCAGAGGGTTAAGATGAGAACGGGACGGAATGTACTGTACGTGCAGTCACTGTGATGACGACGTCATCGATGCACTTATTGATGAAGCCAATGACTGATGTGGTGTACTCCTCAATGCCATCAGAGGAATCCCCGACCTTATTCCAGTCTGTGCTAGCAAAACAGTCCTGTAGCTTAGCATCTGCTTCATCTGACCACTTTTTTTATTGATCAAGTCACTGGTGATTCCTGCTTTAATTTTTGCTTGTAAGCCGGAATCAGGAGGGTTGAATTACGGTCAGATTTACCAAATGGAGGGTGAGGGAGAGCTTTGTATGCGTCTCTGTGCGTGGAGTACAGGTGGTCCAGAGTTTTTGGGGGGGTTTTCCTCTGGTTGCATTAAAGTCCTAGGAGCGCCGCCTCTGGGTGAGCGTTTTATTTTGTTTACTTATGGCGGAATACAGCTCATATCAGGATGTCTTAGTGCCAGCCTCAGTCTGTGGTGGTATGTACAAATACAGATGAAAACTCTAGGTAGATAGTATGGTCTACAGCTTATCATGAGATACTCTACCTCAGGCAAGTAATAGCTCGAGACTTCCTAAGACATCATGCACCAGCTGTTATTGACAAAAATCATAGTCCGCCGCCCGTTGTCTTACCAGACGCCGCTGTTCTATCCTGCCGGTACAGCGTATAACCAGCCAGCTGTATGTTGATAGTGTCGTCGTTCAGCCACGACTCCAAGAGGCATAAGATATTACAGTTTTGAATGTCCAGTTGATAGTTTAATCTTCCACGTATGTCATCGATTTTATTCTCCAAAGATTGCACGTTTGCTACAGAATGGAAGGAAGTGGGGGTTTATTCGATCGCCTACGAATTCTCAGAAAGCAGCCCGCCCTCTGGTCCTTTTTTCTCCACCTCCTCTTCACGCAAATCACGGGGATCTGGGCCTGTTCCCGAGAAAGCAGTATATCATTCGCGTCAGACTCGTTAAAGGAAAAAAAGGATACTGCCAGTCCATGGTGAGTAATCACAGTCCTGATGTCCAGAAGTTATTTTCAGTCATAAGAAACGGTAGCGGCAACATTATGTACAAAATAAGTAAAAAAATAAGTTACAAACAACGCATATAAATTAACAAAAAAAGACAATCTGTTGGGGAGGTGGAAAACGTCAGCCTTGTTCTCTGGCTCCATTTTATTATCTACTGATGATATGTGTTTTATACCTACCAGCTACTGATGATATGTGTTTTATACCTACCATCTACTGATGATATGTGTTTTAAACCTACCAGCTACTGATGATATGTGTTTTATACCTACCAGCTACTGATGATATGTGTTTTATACCTACCAGCTACTGATGATATGTGTTTTATACCTACCATCTACTGATGATATGTGTTTTATACCTACCAGCTACTGATGATATGTGTTTTATACCTACCATCTACTGATGATATGTGTTTTATACCTACCAGCTACTGATGAAATGTGTTTTATACCTACCATCTACTGATGATATGTGTTTTATACCTACCAGCTACTGATGATATGTGTTTTATACCTACCAGCTACTGATGATATGTGTTTTATACCTACCAGCTACTGATGATATGTGTTTTATACCTACCAGCTACTGATGAAATGTGTTTTATACCTACCAGCTACTGATGATATGTGTTTTATACCTACCAGCTACTGATGATGGGACTCGGAGTAGACGAAGGAGAGAAGGAGTTGAATTGCTCTGTGATTATGGTTAGGGTCACAATTTCTTCTGGGTCCGTGTGTATCAGAGTGGGAGTGCTGGTCTGGGAGCGCGCGTCTCAGAGTGCTGATCAACTGTACATCATAATGAATAAGACTACACAGGGGAATCTGATCCTAGATCAGCTCTCCTTCTCTGAGACATACAGCCCCAGGACTGCTTCCTTTAACAACTGCCAAGAAAAGCTCTGAACCCCAGCCTTGTATAACCTATATAGCAAGGGAGAGAAGGAAGGGGAATGCATGGCATAGTGCTGTTACACAGTAGTGGAACCCACCAATTGTGAGAGAAGAGATGGAGGGGGTAGAGGGAGGTGAAGAAGAGCACAGGAGGTGAAGATTGGAGGGGGGGAGTGACGCTGACCAAAGCTGACACCCCTCGGCATGCAGCATTATCCCAGGGGAGGAAGAGTAGCAGGGAGGATCGTGTGTGTGTGTAAAATGTATATGCGTGACTGAATCAGAGGAAACGGGGGAGGGATGCAATATTACAAGCTGAGGTGTCAGGAGGGATGGCAACGTGGCTAACACACACACAAACACACACACATGCTAAAAAGCTGAGCAAACACAGGCCTTGACTCTAGCCTGCAGCCTCAGGGGAGGGAACGGTTTTAATTGGCCCACAGTGGAGATGTTCAGTCAAAACTAGACTTCTAACCACATCAAGGCCAACAGAGAGAGACACAGACACACACACACACACACACACACAGTGACAGGTTGTTAAGCAGCTGTACTTTACTAATCGGAAATAATTTACATGTGAGCATCAAACACACACACACACACACACACACACACACACACACACACACACACACACACACACACACACACACACACACACACACACACACACACACACACACACACACACACACACACACACACACACACACACACACAGATGGGTAAATAGTAGAGTTGATTACAGACAGGAGGCTGTGTTTATCCATGTCTGTCCATGGCTCAGCACAGGGGAATGTCTGTGGCTGGAGTATGCAATGGGACGGTGTTAGAGAGGATTCCAGGTCTACTGCTGTAGAGGATGACTGTGTCCTCTCTGTCTCATGTGAGCAGTCACCCAGAACAGGGACAGATTACTGGGGGTTGCAGTACACAAATTAATGGAAGGACACAGGGTGCATACATGCATAAATACACACACGTACACACACACACAGGCACACACACACACAGGCACACACACACTCCGCTGACACTCACACCACATGCATCCGCACACACACACACACACCATTAACAAAGTCTATCAACAGGTTATTGTAAAACAGCATTTGTACACAATCACCTACCTGCATAAATAAAGGTGGGACAAACTGACCATTCATTTTCCAGAATCAACATTCATTGATACTCTCGTTTTTAGTAGTGTCTGCTCTACGTGCAATTTGTTTACTTGAGACATAAAAAGGGTATCGATAGAAAAGTGTCCTCTATTACAGTAAAATAATGTCTCAATGTGTTTGTGTCCATATGACCGATTTCCATTGGAACAAACCGCAAATACAAATAGCGAGTGGAAAACGCTTGTCAGGGAATGACAATGTGATCTTTCAACTTTTTGGGCGTGACCGGCAGAGGCAGGGGCTTGGTGTGAGTAAACCATAGAGCGAGAGGTTTCAGTCTCGCTAAAATCTGTCAGAAATAAGGCTACTGCGTTTTCATTGTTACGGCGGAGATGTGCAGCTCGTCTTTTATATACAGATATCTGGTGTAAATGGGAAGGTGCACACAGAGGAGCGAAGGAGACAAGACCAAAAATATAACATGAGAGCAAGCAGACACAAGCTCTCATAAAAATATAACAAAACCTTGATTCTTGGGATAAAGGCATTTGGAATATCGCATAAAAACATTTTAATTAATCTAATTAATTTGATATATTGCTCAGCCCTATCTGTACTTGGAAAGGATACAATGAATATTAGTTTAAAGTGCACCTACAGCAGCAGGGTGTAATGTTCTATCAGCTCCCTGGAATCTATTTCTGCTGCGAGTGACGACCACACCAACACAACACCGTCAGCATGACAATTAGACTGCATTAAAACAGTGACACAGACAGTTTGTGTTAGTGCGTGTGTGCATTATAAACTCAACAAAAAAAGAAACGTCCTCATTGTGAACTGCGTTTATTTTCAGCAAACTTAACATGTGTAAATATACTGCTCAAAAAAATAAAGGGAACACTTAAACAACACAATGTAACTCCAAGTCAATCACACTTCTGTGAAATCAAACTGTCCACTTAGGAAGCAACACTGATTGACAATAAATTTCCCATGCTGTTGTGCAAATGGAATAGACAACAGGTGGAAATTATAGGCAATAAGCAAGACACCCCCAATAAAGGAGTGGTTCTGCAGGTGGAGACCACAGACCACTTCTCAGTTCCTATGCTTCCTGGCTGATGTTTTGGTCACTTTTGAATGCTGGCGGTGCTTTCACTCTAGTGATAGCATGAGACGGAGTCTACAACCCACACAAGTGGCTCAGGTAGTGCAGCTCATCCAGGATGGCACATCAATGCGAGCTGTGGCAAGAAGGTTTGCTGTGTCTGTTAGCGTAGTGTCCAGAGCATGGAGGCGCTACCAGGAGACAGGCCAGTACATCAGGAGACGTGGAGGAGGCCGTAGGAGGGCAACAACCCAGCAGCAGGACCGCTACCTCCGCCTTTGTGCAAGGAGGAGCAGGAGGAGCACTGCCAGAGCCCTGCAAAATGACCTCCAGCAGGCCACAAATGTGCATGTGTCTGCTCAAATGGTCAGAAACAGACTCCATGAGGGTGGTATGAGGGCCCGACGTCCACAGGTGGGGGTTGTGCTTACAGCCCAACACCGTGCAGCGTGTTTGGCATTTGCCAGAGAACACCAAGATTGGCAAATTTGCCACTGGCACCCTGTGCTCTTCACAGATAAAAGCAGGTTCACACTGAGCACGTGACAGACGTGACAGAGTCTGGAGACGCCGTGGAGAACGTTCTGCTGCCTGCAACATCCTCCAGCATGACCGGTTTGGCGGTGGGTCAGTCATGGTGTGGGGTGGCATTTCTTTGGGGGGCCGCACAGCCCTCCATGTGCTCGCCAGAGGTAGCCTGACTGCCATTAGGTACCGAGATGAGATCCTCAGACCCCTTGTGAGACCATATGCTGGTGCGGTTGGCCCTGGGTTCCTCCTAATGCAAGACAATGCTAGAGCTCATGTGGCTGGAGTGTGTCAGCAGTTCCTGCAAGAGGAAGGCATTGATGCTATGGACTGGCCCGCCCGTTCCCCAGACCTGAATCCAATTGAGCACATCTGGGACATCATGTCTCGCTCCATCCACCAATGCCACGTTGCACCACAGACTGTCCAGGAGTTGGCAGATGCCTTAGTCCAGGTCTGGGAGGAGATCACTCAGGAGACCATCCGCCACCTCATCAGGAACATGCCCAGGCGTTGTAGGGAGGTCATACAGGCACGTGGAGGCCACACACACTACTGAGCCTCATTTTGACTTGTTTTAAGGACATTACATCAAAGTTGGATCAGCCTGTAGTGTGGTTTTCCACTTTAATTTTGAGTGTGACTCCAAATCCAGACCTCCATGGGTTGATAAATTGGATTTCCATTGATTCTTTTTGTGTGATTCTGTTGTCAGCACATTCAACTATGTAAAGAAAAAAGTATTTAATAAGATTATTTCTTTCATTCAGATCTAGGATGTGTTGTTTAAGTGTTCCCTTTATTTTTTTGAGCAGTGTATTTGTATGAACATAACAAGATTCAACAACTGAGACATGAACTGAACAAGTTCCACAAACATGTGACTAACAGAAATTGAATAATGTGTCCCTGAACAAAGGGGGGGGGGGGTCAAAATCAAAAGTAACAGTCAGTATCTGGTGTGGCTACCAGCTGCATTAAGTACTGCAGTACATCTCCTCCTCATGGACTGCACCTGATTTGCCAGTTCTTGCTGTGAGATGTTACCCCACTCTTCCACCAAAGCACCTGCAAGTTCCCAGACATTTCTGGTGGTGGGGGATGGCCCTAGCGCTCACCCTCCGATCCAACAGGTCCCAGACGTGGAAATCACGCACAGAATGAGCATTATGGCTGGTGGCATTGTCATGCTGGAGGGTCATGTCAGGATGAGCCTGCAGGAAGGGTACCACATGAGGGAGGAGGATGTCTTCCCTGTAACGCACAGCGTTGAGATTGCCTGCAATGACAACAAGCTCAGTCCAATGATGCTGTGACACACCGCCCCAGACCATGACGGACTCTTCACCTCCAAACCAATCCCGCTCCAGAGTACAGGCCTCGGTGTAACGTCATTCCTTCGACGATAAACGCAAATCTGCCCATCACCCCTGGTGAGACAAAACCGCGACTCGTCAGTGAAGAGCACTTTTTGCCAGTCCTGTCTGGTCCAGCAACGGTAGGTTTGTACCCATAGGCGATGTCGTTGTCGGTGATGTCTGGTGAGGGCCTGCCTTACAACAGGCCTACAAGCCCTCAGTCCAGCCTTCATAACTATGACCTTAATTACCTACCGTCTGTAAGCTGTTAGTATCTTGACGACTGTTCCACAGGTGCACTTTTTGTTCAACGTTTGACAAATTCACTTATGTTTATTAAAGGTGAACTGCACTCACCTATTCCGCATGTGTTTCTTTCAGTGCTCATTAAGCACAAACGAGAGAAACTTAGTGACAGCGAGGTAAGCTAAGCTAGCTTTGCTAAAGGCAGAATACCACCAGGGCCTGAGTTATCGAGAGCAAGCGCTCACCCAAACAACATAAAAGTAGCTAGCTACCTACAGTTGACGTCGGACGTTTATATACAGCCAAATACATTTAAACTCAGTTTTTCACAATTCCTGACATTTAATCCTAGTAAAAATGCCCTGTCTTAGGTCAGTTTGGATCAACACTTTATTTTAAGAATGTGAAATGTCAGAATAATAGGAGAGAGAATGATTTATTTCAGCTTTTATTTCTTTCATCACATTCCCAGTGGGTCAGAAGTTTACATACATACACTCAATTACTGTTTGGTAGCATTGCCTTTAAATTATTTAACTTGGGTCAAATGTTTCAAGTAGCCTTCCACAAGCTTCCCACAATAAGTTGGGTGAATTTTGGCCCAGAACCTCCTGACAGAGCTGGTGTAACTGAGTCAGGTTTGTTGGCCTCCTTGCTCGCACACGCTTTTTCAGTTCTGCCCACAAATTTTTTTAGGCTTGAGGTCAGGGCTTTGTGATGGCCACTCCAATACCTTGACTTTGTTGTTCTTAAGTCATTTGCCACAACTTTGGAAGTATGTTTGGGGTCATTGTCCATTTGGAAGACCCATTTGCGACCAAGCTTTAACTTCCTGACTGATGTCTTGAGATGCTGCTTCAATATATCCACATAATTGTCCTACATCATAATGCCATCTATTTTGTGAAGTGCACCAGTCCCTCCTGCAGCAAAGCACCCCCACAACATGATGCTGCCACCCCCATGCTTCACGGTTGGGATGGTGTTCTTCGGCTTGCAAGCCTCCCCCTTTTTCCTCCAAACATAACGATGGTCATTATGGCCAAACAGTTCTATTTTTGTTTCAACAGACCGGATTACATTTCTCCCAAAAAGTACGATCTTTGTCCCCATGTGCAGTTGCAAACCAGTCTAGCTTTTTAATGGCGGTTTTGGAGCAGTGGCTTCTTCCTTGCTGAGCAGCCTTTTAGGTTATGTCGATATAGGACTCGGTTTACTGTGGATGTAAATACTTTTGTACCTGTTTCCTCCAGCATCTTCACATGGGCCTTTGCTGTTATTCTGGGATTGATTTGCACTTTTCGCATCAAAGCACGTTCATCTCTAGGAGACAGAACACGTTTCCTTCCTGAGCGTTATGACGGCTGCGTGGTCCCATGTTGTTTATACGTGCATACTATTGTTTGTACAGATGAAGGTGGTGCCTTCAGGCGTTTGGAAAATGCTCCTAAGGATGAACCAGACTAGGTCTACAATTTATTTTCTGAGGTCTTGGCTAATTTCTTTTGATTTTCCCATGATGTCAAGCGAAGTTGCACATAATTTGATGGTAGGCCTTGAAATACATCCACAGGTACACCTCCAATTGACTCAAATGTCAATTAGCTTATCAGAAGCTTTCAAAGCCATGCCATAATTTTCTGGAATTTTCCAAGCTGTTTAAAGGCACAGTCATGTAAAGTTTTGACCCACTGGAATTGTGATACAGTGAATTATAAGTGAAATAATCTGTCTGTAAACAATTGTTGGAAAAATTACTTGTGTCATGCATGAACTAGATGTCCTAACTGCCTTGCCAAAACTATAGTTTGTTGACAAGAAATGTATGGAGTGGTTGAGAAACGAGTTTTAACGACTCCAACCTAAGTGTACGTAAACTTCCAGCTTCAGCTGTAACTTGCAAATCCGGGTTAGTTTAATATCTTTGTATGAGATTAAATGAATTGGTGAGCTAGCAGGGATCTTCGTAGCTAGCCAGTTTGAGTTGAAACATTATCGATTGCAAGCTGGCTAACGTTACATCCTATCATCAAACCTTATCGTCAGGTATAGTCTGTAGGTCGACCGGTAAGTTATTAACAAGTTTTATGGCATGTCTTGATTGATGCTCGTCTCAATGGACTCTTAGGGTCCAGAATATTTTACAATGTTGCAAGTTTGTTAGCTCTTCGGGCTGGACCAAACTGACGGTTGATATGATGTTTCAAGTTCCTTGCAGACAGGCCATGCCTAGCCAAGGTCATTTATTTTTATCAGGATATTTTCTACCTGCAGGCTCAAATGTTTTTGTTGGCTTTATGTTGGCTATTTGTACATAGTTGACAATGGCAATAGAAGTTACTTTTAGATTTGTATAATTTTCATTTAGATATAACTTTTTTTAATCACATGACAATGATTTTGAGATGAGCCGACTTTATTATGAAATAAATAAAACTGTTCCATGAAAATGTGCATATGAAAATCCTACCTGGCACACAGATCGGTAGAAATGGTAAGATAAATTGGCACTCCAAATGGAAAATGTTGCCTACCACAGGTGTAGCCTATTAGCCTAGTAATGGCAGAATTGGTGAGAACCATGATTCTCCTAGGTTTTGTATTCAAGTCAATGTACTGTACCCAGAGGAGGACAGAAACTTGCTGTCCTCCGGCTTTTATTAGGATCCCCATTGGTGCTACCCTACAGAGTGCTGTTGAGGCTACTCTAGACCTTCATTGCAAATCAATTACTTGGTGACGTGAATATATTTAGTATAGTTTTATAAAATAATATATTTGTAGAACTTTTTTTAATGTTTCACTTTTTTATTTTTATGAAATTCACTGAGGAGGATGGCCCTCCTCTTCCTCTTCTGAGTAGCCTCCACTGCTGTCCTAAATTATTTTCGACTTCACTGTATGTCATGCACACACACGCACACACAAGCTGTCTGTCACTGTTTTAATGCAGTCTAATTGTCATGATGACGGTGTTGTGTTGGTGTGATCGTCACTCGCAGCAGAAATAGATTCCAGGGAGCTGATAGAACATTACACCCTGCTGCTGGTAGGTGTGACGATCAGGTTCAGCACACAGTGAGGCAACACCACACACACACACACACACACACACACACACACACACAAACATGCACAAACCTACATAATGTGAGGGTTGTGTAAGTGTCGGAAGTCAGATCTGTTTAATGAGGTGTGATGTGTATCTAATTGGAGCATTGTGACTCAGCCTGCTCTCCTTGTGCTTATATCACATCTATTGAGATCATGCCTTTTAGACAGTTTGTACAACCTTAATATTTACTAAATCTCTATGGCTCTGAAGACAACGCTGTTTTGTTATTCATAGTGTATTAAATATTTTGTACATTATTTCACATACATGGTGAACGAGCGCAGATACACACGCGAACACCGAACAAACAGATACACGCAAACACACACACATACCAGGGTTTCCGTTAGGGTAATGTGGTGCTGGACATTTTAGAGAAATTGTCCGGACCCATATGCATTGGGTACCCAACCTGATTAGTGTGTCCACCCACAGTGCTCAGAAACACAGACATCACATTTACATTATGGTCATTCATATTAACACAACATGCAAGTCTTACCAAATTCTAATGTACACTTTGAAGATGTCCACATTTACTTTTCCTTTTTTTTATTGTTGTGTTTTGAGTTACTTAGAAAGGCATTTCACTATACTTATTTATGTGACATTAAACACCTGAAACTTGAGTAAAGAACAGCATCATTAGCCTATGTCAATATATTATCCCCCATAGTAGAAAAGTGTAGCTATTCTATTGGTCAGCTTGTCATTCTGTGTGAGAAAGAAATAGCCCATTCCAAACAGACTCTGGGACACTTGTGGGATGAAACAGTAGATCCCGCATTCATACAACCAGTCGGCCTCGGCTACATCCCAACATGGTGAAAAGCATTGAGGCTGATGCGTCAGATCAGCACATTTAGCTCAGAATATTGTTTAACTGTTATTCATTCACGTTATAAACGCAACAATGCTCACAAGGCAGTAGCCTAGGCTGCGTGGGAATGTTCGTTCAATTAGTGTGAAAACAGTGTTGTCAAAAGCGCACCACATGCCAGTGATTTCATGTGACAGAGATGAAAATATCTGTTTGAAATTTAGAAAGAGGAGAGATGTAATATGAAACAACTAACATGGGTTGCTAATATGACTAGGATTGTGCCTTTGGCTACTAGACAATGAAAGAAAGTTGATACAGTATAAAATAATTGCCTCCACGGTCTGATTTTGGCTAGGCTATTAAGTATATGTTTTGAAAATGTATACTGCCTCCAGCTCATTGCAAAGTGGTGTGTGCCGCGCTGATGAAGCCTGCCTTCGGTTGACTATGCTGTTTGATTCTGCTCAAAGGTTCTGTATCTGTAGGCTGTACGCGCGTGATAAATAAGATCCACAACGACTATACTGTACACGAGCGATGTATTTCCATCAACTGGTATCTCCATTAATGCATAGGATAAAAAACATTATTTTGCAATGAGATTTTTTTTTTTCCTCATCTGAACAAAACAAAAAAAGCCAGAGATTAGGCCTACCGGCCAATGGGAAACGCACGTACACACAGGGACTGCGTGACCTGCTGGGCTGACTGGGCTGTATTTTCTGAGGTGTATGTGGTTTTAGTGGAGAGTTGCAACATGCATAATGAGGTTTGAGCCTACACCCCTGGGTTATGAGTTTAGCTAACACAGCTGAGACAGGATGAGATGTCTCGCTCTCCTCTCGTTTTATTCTCTTTCCTGCCCTCCTCCCCTATCCCTTCCTCCCTCCTGTCTTTTCATCTTGTCATGCATGTCATTTAGCAGTAACGTTTGTTGTGAAAGCAGTGAGATCTCCCGTTTTTACCAATCCGACTTCAGATTTTGACGTTCTCCAAACGTCAAATATCAAAGTGTTTTTGACACCATGGGTTGCTCTTCCTGCTCCACATAATTCCGAATGGTTAAGGGTTAAGGTTTTGGGAAAAAATATATAAAAATGAGTGTGTACCACTGGGATTGAACACGTGACCTTCGGATCCTGAGTCATGGGATTACTCCTGTCCACAACATCCTAGTAATTCCCAAGCCTACTTGATGGTAATATCAAAAGCAGGACAGTATGAAGATAGGCAGGAACTGCTTCTCCAATAGAAATCACCAATCACGCTTGTAGGCAATCTCATGGTGACGTTGGATAGCCAGTCACATGCTCAGAAACATGTCATTGGGTCTAATGGTCGTCTCAGCCTTCAAAATCAAAGGCACTCCTTCTATATAACGTTTTAGATTATTTTTTATTTTTTTACAAAAATAAAAAAATTGTCGGTTTGTCACTTTCACAAGATTGGAGTTAGAATAATAACATATTCAACAACTTAAGACATTGGCTCGAATCTAGGTTGTTCCTTTAGATTTCAAGAAAATTAACAACTAAGGGAAGAATTCTTCACTTCTCTCATTGACTTCTCAAACCCCAAAACCCCGGCCTGGTCACCTAGGTCTGTTTCACAAGCATTCCCGGAAGTCTCGCAATGTTGCACATCTGGGTTTAAGAACTCTGGTAATAGTGCTCACTGTTGCCCCTAGTGGACGGTTTTTAAGGCATTTCCCGACGTCCAATTTCGAAGTCAATCTTGAGTGATCTGGCTGGTGAGAGTAGGAGAGTGTCTAATGGCATTGTTCCACTCTGTTAATCAGAGGTCTGGCTGTGATGTCCATTCAGTCGTGAAAGTGCTTACGCGTCAGGAACCATCAGCCAATGAGGTCACAGGGGATTGGTCCTGAGGGGCCGGAGCGGTAGGCCATGTTATGTGTGTATCAGCGCCTTGGATTCACTAGAACTCTAGGATTATTCTAAAAGTTAACAATCCCAATTTAGTTTAAATGCCAACACCCCTATTAGACTGCTGGCTCTTTGTCCTCTCTCTGCTGGCTCTTTGTCCTCTCTCTGCTGGCTCTTTGTCCTCTCTCTGCTGGCTCTTTGTCCTCTCCCTGCTGGCTCTGTGGGAACCCCAAGACTCACTCTGCCACCTCTCATATTCACTTATTCTCTCTCCGCTCTCTCCCTCGCTCCATTCCTCCCCTGCACAATCACTCGCTTCTCTGCTGCCACAGCAGCACGCCTTACAGAGCAGAGAAGTCATTTCTTTCTTTCTTTCTCTTTCTCCTCTCTCTCTCCAGCTCTAACCCACTGTGTATTAAAACTGTCAGAAACACAGCAAGAGGTCAACTTCCATTAGTCTGAAAAGGTCACGAGGCTCATGTTTTTCTATTTCTAATTCTGCCTATACAAGATCAGGTGGCACTAATGATCATATAGTACAGCTGCATATGGTAGAGGATGAAAGGGTTTAGTGTACTCACTACCCATACACAGAGCCAGACAGACAGAGAGCCAGACAGACAGAGAGCCAGACAGACAGAGAGCCAGACAGACAGAGAGCCAGACAGACAGCGAGCCAGACAGACAGCGAGCCAGACAGACAGCGAGCCAGACACAGAGACAGAGCCATACTGACTGTATCCTTGGATTAATTGGGTTTAAGGCCATTGATGATGTAACTTCTACTTTATATGTAAATGGTTTAATTTTAGAGTTGGATTGGCCACTCCATGCATCACTGCTCTCCTCCTCCTCTTTCTGTGCTGTGTGCTCTTTATACGCACATGGCGTAATTAACATCACTATGGATACAGGCGCTACAGTACATCAGTTCACTCGCTAGGGAGAGAGACATGAGGGAGGGAGAGTTGGAGGGAGAAATGGAGGGAGGACGAGAGAAGTGTGTTTCTACAGAAACGGACATGGTTGATAGTTGTTAGCGATCATGTGTGGTCGAGCAGATATTGTCTTTCCTCATTTGACGCCACTCACTAACCCTGTGCCCCTGTATGGGTCATAATAACTACTTCCACTGGGTGAGAGAGGTAGAGAGAGAGATTCATGTCCTGGGATTCAGTCACAGAGCATTAGGATGAGTATTTAGGAATATAAACTGTATTTATTGGAATAGTTTAGTTTACTGTTGTTTTTCTTAGTTTGTCCAAGTCCTGTCTGTCTGTATCTCTGTCTCTAGCTCTCTCTGTCTCTCTCTCTCTCTCTCTGTCTCTAACTCGGTCTCTCTAACTCTCTATCTTTATCTCTCTGTAACTCTCTCTGTGTCCCTGTGTGTGTGTTGTATCCCAGAGAGTAAATTCACTAACCTATACCAGTTCTAACTGCTAACAGACAGCAATCACCTTACAGACTTGTACCGGAAAGAAGAGGTCGTCACGGTAACTGCAGCTGGGGGAGCCATCCAGAGCCCCCGCTTCCCGAACGCCTACCCCCGGAACCTGCAGTTGTCATGGAAACTACTGTCGCCCCACAACACCCGCATCGTCCTGGAGTTTGACTCCCACTTTGCGTTGGAGGAACCAGAGAACGAAGTCTGCAGGTGAGAGAGGGAGGAGATGATAGAGAGGTAGAGAAAGATTGAAGTGCCAAGAAGAGAGAAAGTTGGCTGAGTTTGTAACGGATGAAAAGGGAGAGGGAGAAGGCTGGCATCCCTCTGATGGGGGTATCGACATCTAGGGAGTCTAAAGAAAGGAGGAATGGATGAAAGAGGGAGGGAGGGAGGGAGGGAGGGAGGGAGGGAGGGAGGGAGGGAGGGAGGGAGGGAGGGAGGGAGGGAGGGAGGGAGGGAGGGAGGGAGGTTGCCTTCTTTGCAGTAATGAAGAATATGTCCTTGAGGGTGAGAAGAGAGAATTGACTTTTAATCCCCAAACCAAAGGCAGCTGTCTTCGTAAGCACTTTAGACAAGAGAGAGAAACAGAGAGAGGGAGAGATGAGGAAAGTGAAAGATAAAGAGAAAAATAGGGAGAGGGAGATGACTCTGGGGATTGGCTCTTCAACAATTAACGCTTTTCTAGTGAACAGTGATGATTAATTGATTGATTAATTAAATCCATTGATTGACAGGTTAGTGACCCTCTTCTCTCCCCCTTCCCTCCCAGGTATGACTTTGTGGAGGTGGAGGACATCTCAGAGACCAGTACTATTATCTGGGGGAGATGGTGTGGTCAGAGAGTACCCCCATGCCTCACCTCCAAAACCAACACCCTCAAAGTCACCTTCAAGTCAGATGACTACTTTGTGGCCAAGCCTGGCTTCAAACTCAACTACTCTCTACTGGTGAGTGAACATCGGGATGTGACTGCATCTCATTCCACAAAGTTGGCGCTGAAACGTAAAGACCCAAGGCTGGTGTTATAACTGCCAATTCATCTCTTATGCCATCCTTATGACAGTCTAATGTAGTCTGTATGACAGAGGGTTCAAGTACAGTGCTACCAAAATCCTTCCTGAGGTAACTAGCTGTGGGAATTAAGAGATGACTAAACCCATTAACGTCTGTTTCCTTTGTAAGACGTCTAACTTGACAAAAGAGGAGGTAGAGGAGGAGGGAGGCTGAGTATGTGCTCTTTAAAAAGCCCAGCCTGGATAAGAAGATTAGCTTTGTCACAACATCAGTAGTTGAATAGTGGAGGAAGATTTAGATGTGTAGATGTTCCCTTGGCTTTCAGACACATTATGATCACTAAAGAGACAGAGAGTTTTATTCCACCCTCTAAAGCATTTGACTATAAACACACATTATGCCATACCACTCTACACTCTGTCTCCTCTCCATTCTGAAAGATTATGGAAGTGTCTCTCTCTCTCTCGCTCTCTCTCTCTCTCCCTCTCGCCTGGAGAGGTAGGAATATACAGTATATGCCAGTTATTAGTCCTTCTCCACAGTGCATCGTCATCTTCGTCCATGTTCTTTTTCATCCCTCTGTCCTTGTGTGTAGCTGACTAATGTGTGTGTCCTTGATTCGGTCCTATGTAGCAAAATCTGAAATGGCATTTTTTTTTTACATTGGACAAAGGTAGAGACTCAGAGCTAGAAAATTGTATATTATACACTAAGGTTAACATTAGGTTATGACTAACAATACAAATGGCTTTCTGAGATACGAATAATATTACTACACAGAATATACATCTAACGTTAGCTAGCTAGCTAACAGCACACTTTAAATTGCAATGAAAACAACTTTCTGACAAAATTAGAAATGTACAATATCTGAAAATGTAGGTAGGTTGAATCTCTTACCCGTATACATGGATGAACGCTTCTCCCTCTCTGTCACGGATGCCATGGTTTCCCCCTAGTTTGAAGATGTAATCCGGAGACAGGTGTTTTATACAACAGGGCTTCTGTGTGTTCTCTTTTTGACCCCCTCTGCATATTTGCAATCAAACGTCAGAATTTTCTCCATCTCCTTAGCTATTATACTCTGCTTCCACCGGCATTCCACTGATTTCAAAACTCAGTCAACTTATTCCGTGACAACAACACGGTTGATCGCTGTTTCCGAAGACTCTACAATGTCTGGTTCAATGACAATGTTTTTACCTAAATTAGGGATTTCCTTGTCGTCTGATTCGTCAGATAGAGATAACAAGGCCCAATCGTTCTCCAGAAAGTGGAGAGCATTAGCAACACTTTTGCAGTTCTTTGGAATATCTTTAAAAAAAAGTTGAGTTAGAAAGGATGACTTACACATACTGAGCAGCTCATGTTATACAGAAGCATGCTCATGGCAGACCAATCTGAACTCATCTCTCTGCATGTCCAGCCCATCCATTATCTCAGCCAATCATGGTCTTTTTCTGTGGCTAAACCAACTAGGCTGGTAATAAAATAAGAAATAAAAATCTTGGTATTTACAGATGGAATGCACGTTTGTAAAGACACATGAAGGTTTACATGTTCCAGAAGGCATTTTTGCCCCCAAAAAATCATTTTTATAAAAAACGACATGTTTCCGTTCAAACGGCCTGTCCTGTGAAGTAGTGACGTGCGACATACGCCTAGTTTTCTGAAACGAGTTACCAGTTACACCCTGTGTGTACGTGTTTGGTTGTGATTGTGTGAAAACAACACATTACCCAGACAGGGAAGCTGTCGTTAGATTGGCCTCCCAGTACACACACACACTTACCCAGACAGGGAAGCTGCCGTTAGATTGGCCTCCCAGTACACACACACTTACCCAGACAGGGAAGCTGCCGTTAGATTGGCCTCCCGGTACACACACACTTACCCAGACAGGGAAGCTGTCGTTAGATTGGCCTCCCAGTACACACACACTTACCCAGACAGGGAAGCTGCCGTTAGATTGGCCTCCCAGTACACACACACTTACCCAGACAGGGAAGCTGCCGTTAGATTGGCCTCCCAGTACACACACACTTACCCAGACAGGGAAGCTGCCGTTAGATTGGCCTCCCGGTACACACACACACTTACCCAGACAGGGAAGCTGCCGTTAGATTGGCCTCCCAGTACACACACACACTTACCCAGACAGGGAAGCTGTCGTTAGATTGGCCTCCCAGTACACACACTTACCCCTCCACCACCTCTAGGGCTGTGAGAGGCTTCATTTAACAGCTCTAATTTGTTCTGCCCTGTTGTATAGATAAGATGGAGGGAGGATGAGAGAGAAAGAGAGGGAAGGGAGAGAAAGGTAGAGAACAGGTGTCTCAGATCCTATCATGCTGACAGCCGATAACTCCTTCAAAACCAAGAGAGAGGTGAGGAGAGAGAGAGTTACGAGTGAGTGGGAGGGAAGATAAAAACAATTACAGAGATGGAGAGAAACACAACGTAGAGTGTGAGTCTAGTTCCTGTTTGTACTATCAGTCATTCTTCATCACAACCACAAAACAACCATGACACAACCATGATAAGATAACATATAGTTTATTTGTCCATATGTGATGGAAATGGGTCTTGAGCTTTAACCCGACCCCTCCGATACACAAGCACAACAACACAATGTAACATGACTATGACGCTGACTGAATGCTGTAGTGCTGTTCTTAATTCCCTTAACAAAAGGAATCCTCTAGAACAGGTATTCCCAAACTGGGGTATGTGAACCCCCAGGGGTATGCGCAATGCCATCGGGGTACGCCAAATAAAAATGTGATTATTACATTTTTTTTCTTCATTTTATTAACTTTTTTTTCTCACATTTTCAAACAGTTCATTTATATTTTCCAACGGGGCTATACATTTGTGTGAGGTTTTTTTCTTGCCTGAGTAGCGTCGTTTCACTGCCAAAAATACAATTTAACCATCTACTGTTCAGCTAAATAACAACACAATGTCAAATACAGGTAGCCTAGTCAAATAATTAACATCCAATCACATTAACCGTTTCTCTCGGGGGAAGTCCACTAACGGTCCGTATGTAGCCAAACGTAGCTGCTGCTCATGTTAGTATCTGTACTGATGGCACAAAAGCCATGACAGGGAGATATAGTGGAGTGGTAACGCGCCTGCAAGCAGTTGCTCCCGACACCACTTGGGTCCACTGCAGCATCCACCGAGAGGCTCTTGCTGCCAAGGGAATGCCTGACAGCTTGAAAGACGTTTTGGACACTATAGTGAAAATGGTTAACTTTGTTAAAGCAAGGCCCCTGAACTCTCGTGTATTTTCTGCGCTATGCAATGATATGAGCAGCGACCATGTAACGCTTTTACAACATGCAGAAGTGTGCTGGTTATCAAGGGGCAAAGTGTTGACACGTTTTTTTAATTGAGAGACAAGCTTAAAGTTTGCTTTGCTGACCATAATTTTCACTTGTCTGACCGCTCACATGATGACGAGTTTCTCACACGACTGGCCTATCTGGGTGACGTTTTTCTCACCTGAATGATCTGAATCTAGGATTACAGGGACTCTTCACTATATTCAATGTGCGGGACAAAATTGAGACTATGATTAAGAAGTTGGAGCTCTTCTCTATCTGCATTAGCAAGGACAACACACAAATCATTGTATGATTTTTGTTGTGTGCAAATGAACTTACGGACAATGTCAAATGTGATATAGTGAGTGAGTTGGGTGCGCAATTACGCAGGTACTTTCTCAAAATGGATGACACAAACAACTGGATTCATTATCCCTTTCATGCCCTGCCTCCAGTCCACTTACTGATATCTGAACAAGAGAGCCTCATCCAAATTGCAACAAGCGGTTCTGTGAAAATTGAATTTAATCAGAAGCCACTGCCAGATTTTTGGATTGTGCTGCGCTCAGAGTATCCTGCCTTGGCAAATCGCGCTGTTAAGACACTGATGCCCTTTGCAACCACGTACCTACGTGAGAGTGGATTCTCGGGCCCTCACAATTGCATTTAGGTTACCTCAGTTAATAAATATATATTTTGTTATTCCTTGTCTCCACGTTGTCTCCCTTTTGTTAGGAACTTTGAGCCGGTTTGTGACACTAGCATGAAAACTAAATACAGCACAGACTGTGTGTGGAAAATGATTTAAAACGGAAACTCTCTCCAATACAACCCAATATTGCAGAGTTATGTGCATCCTTTCAAGCACACCCTTCTCATTAACCTGTGGTGAGTTATTCACAGTTTTCGATGAACAAATAAGGTTTTATATGTAAGATGGGTAAATCAAGAGCAAAATTATTTAATATTATTATTTGTGCCCTGGTCCTATAAGAGGTCTTTGTCACTTCCCACGAGCCGAGTTGTGACAAAAACTCAAACTCATTCTTATCTTTAATAAATGTATTGTAGAGCGTGTGTGTGGCAGGCTTATAATGATGGCAAAAAACTATATTTGAGAGTGCGCTGATCCTGGTGCTAGAGGGGGTAAGCAGCTGGAGGTTGAATGTTTGAAGGGGTACGGGACTATAAAAAGTTTGGGAACCAGTGCTTCAGGATTTACTGGAGTTCCTCAGAACAGCAGATCCATGCAGGCAGAAATATGATCCAGATGTTGCCAGGTATTGCAGCTATTCTGAGACCCACTGAGGTTTTCCCATAATTACATCAATAGATATTCCCTGTGGCAAAACAACACCAAAAGCTTCTTAATCTCCTCCAGAAGTAACATGTCTGAGAGGAGGATTACAGACATATTATCAGAAGCAGGTATCCGGTGCATGTAAACATACTAAAGAAATACAAGTCAATAATGGCAATATACCTTATTATGGCAATAACTGTTATTTTATACACAGCTCAAAAAAATAAAGGGAACACTTAAACAACACAATGTAACTCCAAGTCAATCACACTTCTGTGAAATCAAACTGTCCACTTAGGAAGCAACACTGATTGACAATAAATTTCACATGCTGTTGTGCAAATGGAATAGACAACAGGTGGAAATTATAGGCAATTAGCAAGACACCCCCAATAAAGGAGTGGTTCTGCAGGTGGGGACCATAGACCACTTCTCAGTTCCTATGCTTCCTGGCTGATGTTTTGGTCACTTTTGAATGCTGGCGGTGCTTTCACTCTAGTGGTAGCATGAGACGGAGTCTACAACCCACACAAGTGGCTCAGGTAGTGCAGCTCATCCAGGATGGCACATCAATGCGAGCTGTGGCAAGAAGGTTTGCTGTGTCTGTCAGCGTAGTGTCCAGAGCATGGAGGCGCTACCAGGAGACAGGCCAGTACATCAGGAGACGTGGAGGAGGCCGTAGGAGGGCAACAACCCAGCAGCAGGACCGCTACCTCCGCCTTTGTGCAAGGAGGAGCAGGAGGAGCAAAATGACCTGCAAAATGACCTCCAGCAGGCCACAAATGTGCATGTGTCTGCTCAAACGGTCAGAAACAGACTCCAAGAGGGTGGTATGAGGGCCCGACGTCCACAGGTGGGGGTTGTGCTTACAGCCCAACACCGTGCAGGACGTTTGGCATTTCCCAGAGAACACCAAGATTGGCAAATTCGCCACTGGCGCCTTGTGCTCTTCACAGATGAAAGCAGGTTCACACTGAGCACATGTGACAGACGTGACAGAGTCTGGAGACGCCGTGGAGAACGTTCTGCTGCCTGCAACATCCTCCAGCATGACCGGTTTGGCGGTGGGTCAGTCATGGTGTGGGGTGGAATTTCTTTGGGGGGCCGCACAGCCCTCCATGTGCTCGCCAGAGGTAGCCTGACTGCCATTAGGTACCGAGATGAGATCCTCAGACCCCTTGTGAGACCATATGCTGGTGCGGTTGGCCCTGGGTTCCTCCTAATGCAAGACAATGCTAGACCTCATGTGGCTGGAGTGTGTCAGCAGTTCCTGCAAGAGGAAGGCATTGATGCTATGGACTGGCCCGCCCGTTCCCCAGACCTGAATCCAATTGAGCACATCTGGGACATCATGTCTCGCTCCATCCACCAACACCACGTTGCACCACAGACTGTCCAGGAGTTGGCAGATGCTTTAGTCCAGGTCTGGGAGGAGATCCCTCAGGAGACCATCCGCCACCTCATCAGGAGCATGCCCAGGCGTTGTAGGGAGGTCATACAGGCACGTGGAGGCCACACACACTACTGAGCCTCATTTTGACTTGTTTTAAAGACATTACATCAAAGTTGGATCAGCCTGTAGTGTGGTTTTCCACTTTAATTTTGAGTGTGACTCCAAACCCAGACCTCCATGGGTTGATAAATTGGATTTCCATTGATTATTTTTGTGTGATTTTGTTGTCAGCACATTCAACTATGTAAAGAAAAAAGTATTTAATAAGATTATTTCTTTCATTCAGCTCTAGGATGTGTTATTTTAGTGTTCCCTTTATTTTTTGAGCAGTGTAGTTTGTTTCACCCCGAAAGCACCGCTTCCCAAACCCTTATTACCCTTTGACAATCAGAAACCTTTTCTACCCAGAAGGACCTAGTCTAGTCTG
>NC_138299.1:151093563-151103563 GCF_965601325.2 Salmo salar
GAGTGTGGTGGAGGGGAAGGTGAGTGTGTGGTGGAGGGGAAGGTGAGTGTGTGGTGGAGGGGAAGGTGAGTGTCTGGTGGAGGGGAAGGTTAGTGTGTGGTGGAGGGGAAGGTGAGTGTGTGGTGGAGGGGAAGGTGGGTGTGTGGTGGAGGGGAAGGTGAGTGTGTGGTGGAGGGGAAGGTGAGTGTGTGGTGGAGGGGAAGGTGAGTGTGTGGTGGAGGGGAAGGTGTGAGTGTGTGGTGGAGGGGAAGGTGAGTGTGTGGTGGAGGGGAAGGTGAGTGTGTGGTGGAGGGGAAGGTGAGTGTGTGGTGGAGGGGAAGGTAGGTGTGTGGTGGAGGGGAAGGTGTGAGTGTGGTGGAGATGAAGGTGAGTGTGTGGTGGAGGGGAAGGTGTGAGTGTGTGGTGGAGGGGAAGGTGAGTGTGTGGTGGAGGGGAAGGTGTGAGTGTGTGGTGGAGGGGAAGGTGAGTGTGTGGTGGAGGGGAAGGTGTGAGTGTGGTGGAGGGGAAGGTGAGTGTGTGGTGGAGGGGAAGGTGAGTGTGTGGTGGAGGGGAAGGTGTGAGTGTGGTGGAGGGGAAGGTGAGTGTGTGGTGGAGGGGAAGGTGTGAGTGTGGTGGAGGGGAAGGTGAGTGTGTGGTGGAGGGGAACGTGAGTGTGTGGTGGAGGGGAAGGTGAGTGTGTGGTGGAGGGGAAGGTGGGTGTGTGGTGGAGGGGAAGGTGAGTGTGTGGTGGAGGGGAAGGTGAGTGTGTGGTGGAGGGGAAGGTGAGTGTGTGGTGGAGGGGAAGGTGTGAGTGTGGTGGAGGGGAAGGTGAGTGTGTGGTGGAGGGGAAGGTGAGTGTGTGGTGGAGGGGAAGGTGAGTGTGTGGTGGAGGGGAAGGTGAGTGTGTGGTGGAGGGGAAGGTGAGTGTGTGGTGGAGGGGAAGGTGAGTGTGTGGTGGAGGGGAAGGTGAGTGTGTGGTGGAAGGGAAGGTGTGAGTGTGGTGGAGGGGAGGTGTGAGTGTGGTGGAGGGGAAGGTGTGAGTGTGGTGGAGGGGAAGCTGTGAGTGTGGTGGAGGGGAAGGTGAGTGTGTGGTGGAGGGGAAGGTGAGTGTGTGGTGGAGGGGAAGGTGAGTGTGTGGTGGAGGGGAAGGTGTGAGTGTGGTGGAGGGGAAGGTGAGTGTGTGGTGGAGGGGAAGGTGTGAGTGTGGTGGAGGGGAAGGTGAGTGTGTGGTGGAGGGGAAGGTGAGTGTGTGGTGGAGGGGAAGGTGAGTGTGTGGTGGAGGGGAAGGTGAGTGTGTGGTGGAGGGGAAGGTGTGAGTGTGGTGGAGGGGAAGGTGAGTGTGTGGTGGAGGGGAAGGTGAGTGTGTGGTGGAGGGGAAGGTGTGAGTGTGGTGGAGGGGAAGGTGAGTGTGTGGTGGAGGGGAAGGTGTGAGTGTGGTGGAGGGGAAGGTGAGTGTGTGGTGGAGGGGAAGGTGTGAGTGTGGGTTGGAGGGGAAGGTGAGTGTGTGGTGGAGGGGAAGGTGAGTGTGTGGTGGAGGGGAAGGTGAGTGTGTGGTGGAGGGGAAGGTGTGAGTGTGGTGGAGGGGAAGGTGAGTGTGTGGTGGAGGGGAAGGTGTGAGTGTGTGGTGGAGGGGAAGGTGAGTGTGTGGTGGAGGGGAAGGTGAGTGTGTGGTGGAGGGGAAGGTGAGTGTGTGGTGGAGGGGAACGTGAGTGTGTGGTGGAGGGGAAGGTGAGTGTGTGGTGGAGGGGAAGGTGGGTGTGTGGTGGAGGGGAAGGTGAGTGTGTGGTGGAGGGGAAGGTGAGTGTGTGGTGGAGGGGAAGGTGAGTGTGTGGTGGAGGGGAAGGTGTGAGTGTGGTGGAGGGGAAGGTGAGTGTGTGGTGGAGGGGAAGGTGAGTGTGTGGTGGAGGGGAAGGTGAGTGTGTGGTGGAGGGGAAGGTCAGTGTGTGGTGGAGGGGAAGGTGAGTGTGTGGTGGAGGGGAAGCTGTGAGTGTGTGGTGGAGGGGAAGGTGAGTGTGTGGTGGAGGGGAAGGTGAGTGTGTGGTGGAGGGGAAGGTGAGTGTGTGGTGGAGGGGAAGGTGTGAGTGTGGTGGAGGGGAGGTGTGAGTGTGGTGGAGGGGAAGGTGTGAGTGTGGTGGAGGGGAAGCTGTGAGTGTGGTGGAGGGGAAGGTGAGTGTGTGGTGGAGGGGAAGGTGAGTGTGTGGTGGAGGGGAAGGTGAGTGTGTGGTGGAGGGGAAGGTGTGAGTGTGGTGGAGGGGAAGGTGAGTGTGTGGTGGAGGGGAAGGTGTGAGTGTGGTGGAGGGGAAGGTGAGTGTGTGGTGGAGGGGAAGGTGAGTGTGTGGTGGAGGGGAAGGTGAGTGTGTGGTGGAGGGGAAGGTGAGTGTGTGGTGGAGGGGAAGGTGAGTGTGTGGTGGAGGGGAAGGTGTGAGTGTGGTGGAGGGGAAGGTGAGTGTGTGGTGGAGGGGAAGGTGTGAGTGTGTGGTGGAGGGGAAGGTGAGTGTGTGGTGGAGGGGAAGGTGAGTGTGTGGTGGAGGGGAAGGTGAGTGTGTGGTGGAGTTGAAGGTGAGTGTGTGGTGGAGGGGAAGGTGTGAGTGTGTGGTGGAGGGGAAGGTGAGTGTGTGGTGGAGGGGAAGGTGTGAGTGTGTGGTGGAGGGGAAGGTGAGTGTGTGGTGGAGGGGAAGGTGAGTGTGTGGTGGAGGGGAAGGTGAGTGTGTGGTGGAGGGGAAGGTGATTGTGTGGTGGAGGGGAAGGTGAGTGTGTGGTGGAGGGGAAGGTGAGTGTGTGGTGGAGGGGAAGGTGAGTGTGTGGTGGAGGGGAAGGTGAGTGTGTGGTGGAGGGGAAGGTGTGAGTGTGGTGGAGGGGAAGGTGTGAGTGTGGTGGAGGGGAAGGTGAGTGTGTGGTGGAGGGGAAGGTGAGTGTGTGGTGGAGGGGAAGGTGAGTGTGTGGTGGAGGGGAAGGTGTGAGTGTGGTGGAGGGGAAGGTGGGTGTGTGGTGGAGGGGAAGGTGTGAGTGTGGTGGAGGGGAAGGTGTGAGTGTGGTGGAGGGGAAGGTGAGTGTGTGGTGGAGGGGAAGGTGTGAGTGTGGTGGAGGGGAAGGTGTGAGTGTGGTGGAGGGGAAGGTGTGAGTGTGGTGGAGGGGAAGCTGTGAGTGTGGTGGAGGGGAAGGTGAGTGTGTGGTGGAGGGGAAGGTGAGTGTGTGGTGGAGGGGAAGGTGAGTGTGTGGTGGAGGGGAAGGTAGGTGTGTGGTGGAGGGGAAGGTAGGTGTGTGGTGGAGGGGAAGGTGAGTGTGTGGTGGAGGGGAAGGTGAGTGTGTGGTGGAGGGGAAGGTGAGTGTGGTGGAGGGGAAGTTGAGTGTGTGGTGGAGGGGAAGGTGGGTGTGTGGTGGAGGGGAAGGTGAGTGTGTGGTGGAGGGGAAGGTGTGAGTGTGGTGGAGGGGAAGGTGGGTGTGTGGTGGAGGGGAAGGTGAGTGTGTGGTGGAGGGGAAGGTGAGTGTGTGGTGGAGGGGAAGGTGAGTGTGTGGTGGAGGGGAAGGTGAGTGTGTGGTGGAGGGGAAGGTGTGAGTGTGGTGGAGGGGAAGGTGGGTGTGTGGTGGAGGGGAAGGTGTGAGTGTGGTGGAGGGGAAGGTGAGTGTGTGGTGGAGGGGAAGGTGTGAGTGTGGTGGAGGGGAAGGTGGGTGTGTGGTGGAGGGGAAGGTGAGTGTGTGGTGGAGGGGAAGGTGAGTGTGTGGTGGAGGGGAAGGTGAGTGTGTGGTGGAGGGGAAGGTGAGTGTGTGGTGGAGGGGAAGGTGAGTGTGTGGTGGAGGGGAAGGTGAGTGTGTGGTGGAGGGGAAGGTGAGTGTGTGGTGGAGGGGAAGGTGTGAGGTTTGTTTCTGTTGCTGCTTGCTTTAATTGGTGAGTCTCTTTCCTCCCTCTCAGAGAAATACACAGTGACTCTGAGACTGGACCAGACACATCACAACACTGAGACTGTGTTAAACAGACTGGACCAGACTGGACCAGACACATCAAATCAAAATCAATTTTTTTTTTTTTTTTTTTTTTTTTTTTTTTTTTTTTTTTATATAGCCCTTCGTACATCAGCTGATATTCTCAAAGTGCTGTACAGAAACGCAGCCTAAAACCCCAAACAGCAAGCAAAGCATGTGAAAGAAGCACGGTGGCTAGGAAAAACTCCCTAGGAAAAACTCCCTAGAAAGGCCAAAAACCTAGGAAGAAACCTAGAGAGGAACCAGGCTATGAGGGGTGGCCAGTCCTCTTCTGGCTGTGCAGGGTGGATATTATAACAGAACATGGTCAAAATGTTAAAATGTTAAAATGTTCATAAATGACCAGCATGGTCAAATAATAATAATCATAGTAGTTGTCGAGGGTGCAACAAGCACGTCCGGTGAACAGGTCAGGGTTCCATAGCCGCAGGCAGAACAGTTGAAACTGGAGCAGCAGCACGGCCAGGTGGACTGGGGACAGCAAGGAGTCATCATACCAGGTAGTCCTGAGGCATGGTCCTAGGGCTCAGGTCCTCCGAGAGAAAGACAGAAAGAGAGAAAGAGAGAATTAGAGAGAGCATATTTAAATACACACAGGACACCGGATAAGACAAGAGAAATACTCCAGATGTAACAGACTGACCCTAGCCCCCCGACACATAAACTACTGCAGCATAAATACTGGAGGCTGAGACAGGAGGGATCAGAAGACACTGTGGCCCCATCCGATGATACCCCGGGACAGGGCCAAACAGGCAGGATATAACCCCACCCACTTTGCCAAAGCACAGCCCCCACACCACTAGAGGGATGTCTCCAACCACCAACTTACCGTCCTAAGACAAGGCCGAGTATAGCCCACAACGATCTCCGCCATGGCACAACCCAAGGGGGGGGGGGGGGGGGCGCCAACCCAGACAGGAAGACCACGTCAGTGACTCAACCCACTCAAGTGACGCACCCCTCCCATGGACGGCATGGAAGAACACCAGTAGGCCAGTGACTCAGCCTCTGTAAAAGGGTTAGAGGCAGAGAATCCCAGTGGAAAGAGGGGAACCGGCAAGGCAGAGACAGCAAGGGCGGTTCGTTGCTCCAGCCTTTCCGTTCACCTTCACACTCCTGGGCCAGACTATACTTAATCATAGGACCTACTGAAGAGATAAGTCTTCAGTAAAGACTTAAAGGTTGAGACTGAGTCTGCGTCTCTCACATTGGTAGGCAGACCATTCCATAAAAATGGAGCTCTATAGGAGAAAGCCCTACCTCCAGCCGTTTGCTTAGAAATTCTAGGGACAATTAGGAGGCCTGCGTCTTGTGACCGTAGCGTACGTGTAGGTATGTACGGCAGGACCAAATCGGAAAGATAGGTAGGAGCAAGCCCATGTAATGCTTTGTAGGTTAGCAGTAAAACCTTGAAATCAGCCCTTGCCTTAACAGGAAGCCAGTGTAGGGAGGCTAACACTGGAGTAATATGATCAAATTTTTTGGTTCTAGTCAGGATTCTAGCAGCCGTATTTAGCACTAACTGAAGTTTATTTAGTGCTTTATCCGGGTAGCCGGAAAGTAGAGCATTGCAGTAGTCCAGCCTAGAAGTAACAAAAGCATGGATTAATTTTTCTGCGTCATTTTTGGACAGAAAATTTCTGATTTTTGCAATGTTACGTAGATGGAAAAAAGCTGTCCTTGAAACAGTCTTGATATGTTCTTCAAAAGAGAGATCAGGGTCCAGAGTAACGCCGAGGTCCTTCACAGTTTTATTTGAGACGACTGTACAACCATCCAGATTAATTGTCAGATTCAACAGAAGATCTCTTTGTTTCTTGGGACCTAGAACAAGCATCTCTGTTTTGTCCGAGTTTAAAAGTAGAAAGTTTGCAGCCATCCACTTCTTTATGTCTGAAACACAGGCTTCTAGCGAGGGCAATTTTGGGGCTTCACCATGTTTCATTGAAATGTACAGCTGTGTGTCGTCTGCATAGCAGTGAAATTTAACATTATGTTTTCGAATGACATCCCCAAGAGGTAAAATATATAGTGAAAACAATAGTGGTCCTAAAACGGAACCTTGAGGAACACCGAAATTTACAATTGATTTGTCAGAGGACAAACCATTCACAGAGACAAACTGATATCTTTCCGACAGATAAGATCTAAACCAGGCCAGAACTTGTCCATGTAGACCAATTTGGGTTTCCAATCTCTCCAAAAGAATGTGGTGATCGATGGTATCAAAAGCGGCACTAAGATCTAGGAGCACGAGGACAGATGCAGAGCCTCGGTCTGACGTCATTAAAAGGTCATTTACCACCTTCACAAGTGCAGTCTCAGTGCTATGATGGGGTCTAAAACCAGACTGAAGCGTTTCGTATACATTGTTTGTCTTCAGGAAGGCAGTCAGTTGCTGTGCAACAGCTTTTTCTAAAATTTTGGAGAGGAATGGAAGATTCGATATAGGCCGATAGTTTTTTATAATTTCTGGATCAAGATTCGGCTTTTTCAAGAGAGGCTTTATTACTGCCACTTTTAGTGAGCTTGGTACACATCCGGTGGATAGAGAGCCGTTTATTATGTTCAACATAGGAGGGCCAAGCACAGGAAGCAGCTCTTTCAGTAGTTTAGTTGGAATAGGGTCCAGTATGCAGCTTGAGGGTTTGGAGGCCATGATTATTTTCATCATTGCGTCAAGAGATATAGTACTAAAACACTTAAGTATCTCCCTTGATCCTAGGTCCTGGCAGAGTTGTGCAGACTCAGGACAATGGAGCTTTGGAGGAATACCCAGATTTAAAGAGGAGTCTGTAATTTGCTTTCTAATGATCATGATCTTTTCCTCAAAGAAGTTCATAAATGTATTACTGCTGAAGTGAAAGCCATCCTCCATTTGCGAAGGCTGCTTTTTAGTTAGCTTTGCGACAGTATCAAAAAGAAATTTCGGATTGTTCTTATTTTCCTCAATTAAGTTGGAAAAATAGGATGATCGAGCAGCAGTAAGGGCTCTTCGATACTGCACGGTACTGTCTTTCCAAGCTAGTCGGAAGACTTCCAGTTTGGTGTGGCGCCATTTCCGTTCCAATTTTCTGGAAGCTTGCTTCAGAGCTCGTGTATTTTCTGTATACCAGGGAGCTAGTTTCTTATGACAGATGTTTTTAGTTTTTAGGGGTGCAACTGCATCTAGGGTATTGCGCAAGGTTAAATTGAGTTCCTCGGTTAGGTGGTTAACTGATTTTTGTCCTCTGACGTCCTTGGGTAGGCAGAGGCAGTCTGGAAGGGCATCAAGGAATCTTTGGGTTGTCTGAGAATTTATAGCACGACTTTTAATGCTCCTTGGTTGGGGTCTGAGCAGATTATTTGTTGCAATTGCAAACGTAATAAAATGGTGGTCCGATAGTCCAGGATTATGAGGAAAAACATTTAGATCCACAACATTTATTCCATGGGACAAAACTAGGTCCAGAGTATGACTGTGGCAGTGAGTAGGTCCAGAGACATGTTGGACAAAACCCACTGAGTCGATGATGGCTCCGAAAGCCTTTTGGAGTGGGTCTGTGGACTTTTCCATGTGAATGTTAAAGTCACCAAAAATTAGAATATTATCTGCTATGACTACAAGATCCGATAGGAATTCAGGGAACTCAGTGAGGAACACTGCATATGGCCCAGGAGGCCTATAAACAGTAGCTATAAAAAGTGAGTGAGTAGGCTGCATAGATTTCATGACTAGAAGCTCAAAAGACGAAAACGTCATTGTTGTTTTTTTTTTTTGTAAATTGAAATTTGCTATCGTAAATGTTAGCAACACCTCCGCCTTTGCCGGATGCACGGGGGGTATGGTCACTAATGTAACCTGGGGGTGAGGCCTCATTTAACACAGTAAATTCATCAGGCTTAAGCCATGTTTCAGTCAGGCCAATCACATCAAGATTATTATCAGTGATTAGTTCATTGACTATAACTGCCTTGGAAGTGAGGGATCTAACATTAAGTAACCCAATTTTGAGATGTGAGGTATCACAATCTCTTTCAATAATGGCAGGAATGGAGGAGGTCTTTATACTAGTGAGATTGCTAAAGCGAACACCGCCATTTTTAATTTTGCCCAACCTAGATCGAGGCACAGACACGGTCTCAATGGGGAAAGCTGAGCTGACTACACTGACTGTGCTAGTGGCAGACTCCACTAAGCTGGCAGGCTGGCTAACAGCCTGCTGCCTGGCCTGCACCCTATTTCATTGTGGAGCTAGAGGAGTTAGAGCCCTGTCTATGTTCGTAGATAAGATGAGAGCACCCCTCCAGCTAGGATGGAGTCCGTCACTCCTCAACAGGCCAGGCTTGGTCCTGTTTGTGGGTGAGTCCCAGAAAGAGGGCCAATTATCTACAAATTCTATCTTTTGGGAGGGGCAGAAAACAGTTTTCAACCAGCGATTGAGTTGTGAGACTCTGCTGTAGAGCTCATCACTCCCCCTAACTGGGAGGGGGCCAGAGACAATTAATCGATGCCGACACATCTTTCTAGCTGATTTACACGCTGAAGCTATGTTGCGCTTGGTGACCTCTGACTGTTTCATCCTAACATCGTTGGTGCCGACGTGGATAACAATATCTCTATACTCTCTACACTCGCCAGTTTTAGCTTTAGCCAGCACCGTCTTTAGATTAGCCTTAACGTCGGTAGCCCTGCCCCCTGGTAAACAGTGTATGATCGCTGGATGATTAGTTTTAAGTCTAATACTGCGGGTAATGGAGTCGCCAATGACTAGGGTTTTCAATTTGTCAGAGCTAATGGTGGGAGCCGTCGGCGTCTCAGACCCCACAACGGGAGGAGTAGAGACCAGAGAAGTCTCGGCCTCCGACTCCGACTCGCTTAATGGGGAGAACCGGTTGAAAGTTTCTGTCGGCTGAATAAGCGACACCGGTTGAGCATTCCTACAGCGTTTCCCTCCAGAAGCCATGAGAAAGATGTCCGGCTGCGGGGACCGTGCGAGGGGGTTTATACTAACGTTACTATCTGTACTTACTGGTGGCACAGACGCTGTTTCATCCTTTCCTACACTGAAATTACCCTTGCCTAACGATCGCGTCTGAAGCTGGGCTTGCAGCACAGCTATCCTTGCCGTAAGGCGATCGTTCTCCTGTATATTATAAGTACAACGACTGCAATTAGAAGGCATCATGTTAATGTTACTTAGCTTCGGCTGTTTGAAGTCCTGACGAACCATGTCCAGATAAAACCTCCGGGGTGAAAAAGTTGAATGAAAAAAGTTGAGTGAGGGAAAAAGTAAAAATATACGGTAATGAAAAAGTAAAAAACCGTCAGGTATCAAAGTACAACACTCTCACAACACTGAGACTGTGTTAAACAGACTGGACCAGACACATCAAAACACTGAGACTGTGTTAACCAGACTGGACCAGACACATCAAAACACTGAGACTGTGTTAAACAGACTGGACCAGACTGGACCAGACTGGACCAGACACATCACAACACTGAGACTGTGTTAAACAGACTGACTCCTACTACTGTCAGCAGCTCATATGTGTGTGTTGGGTTGACGGTGTGTGTGTGTGTGTGTGTGTGTGTGTGTGTGTGTGTGTGTGTGTGTGTGTGTGTGTGTGTGTGTGTGTGTGTGTGTTGGGTTGACGTGTGTGTGTGTGTGTGTTGGGTTGACGTGTGTGTGTGTTGGGTTGACGTGTGTGTGTGTGTTGGGTTGACGTGTGTGTGTGTGTTGGGTTGACGTGTGTGTGTGTGTGTGTTGGGTTGACGTGTGTGTGTGTGTGTTGGGTTGACGTGTGTGTGTGTGTGTGTGTGTTGGGTTGACGTGTGTGTGTGTGTGTGTGTGTTGGGTTGACGTGTGTGTGTGTTGGGTTGACGTGTGTGTGTGTTGGGTTGACGTGTGTGTGTGTGTGTGTTGGGTTGACGTGTGTGTGTGTGTGTTGGGTTGACGTGTGTGTGTGTGTGTGTGTTGGGTTGACGTGTGTGTGTGTGTTGGGTTGATGTGTGTGTGTGTGTGTGTGTTGGGTTGACGTGAGTGTGTGTGTT
>NC_138299.1:151111063-151168563 GCF_965601325.2 Salmo salar
ATCAATGTCACTAAGATTCTCTTCCCCCTCTATTCTCCCCATCCCCTTCTCTTTCAGTTCAATTAATTTATATTCACTTTGTTGAAATAAAACATTGTTGTCAAGACTGTTAATTCAAAGGTATTAACTGTGAATACAAATTCAATCAATGATGTTCTCCCTCCCTTCTCTCCCTCCCTCCTCCCCTCTCTCCCCCTCCCCCCCATCTCCCCCCCCCCTCTCTCCCCCTCCCCTCTCTCCCCTCTCTCCCCCTCCCCCCCCTCTCTCCCCCCCCTCTCCCCCTTCCCCCCCTCCCCTCTCTCCCCTCTCTCCCCCCTCTCCCCCCTCCCCCCCCCCCTCTCTCCCCCTCCCCCCCCCTCTCCCCCCCCCCCCTCTCTCCCCCTCCCCTCTCTCCCCTCTCTCCCCCCCTCCCCCCCCCCCCCCCCTCTCCCCCTTCCCCCCCTCCCCTCTCTCCCCCTTCCCCCCCTCTCCCCTTCCCCCCCTCCCCCTCCCCACTCTCCCCCCCCCTCTCCTTCCTCCCTCCCTCCCTCACAGTTGACCTGGACCGTCTGTATGATGACGTGAAGCGCTACAGCTGTACACCTCGGAACTACTCTGTCAACCTGAGGGAGGAGCTGAGGGCCACCAACGCCGTGTTCTTCCCACGATGCATACTGGTGCAGCGCTGTGGGGGGAACTGTGCCTGTGGGACAGACAACTGGAACGGCTGTACCTGCAGCCCGGCCAAGACCAGTGACAAACTACACGAGGTACACACACCATACCCTGTTATGTAGAATTAGGAATGGCTGTGGTACGGCTGTACCTGCAGCCGTTGCTGTACCTGTAGCTGTACCTGTAGCTGTACCTGCAGCTGTACCTGTAGCTGTACCTGCAGCTGTACCTGCAGCTGTACCTGCAGCTGTACCTGTAGCTGTACCTGCAGCTGTACCTGCAGCTGTACCTGCAGCTGTACCTGCAGCTGTGCCTGCAGCTGTACCTGTAGCTGTACCTGCAGCTGTACCTGCAGCTGTACCTGCAGCTGTACCTGTACCTGCAGTTGTACCTGCAGCTGTAGCTGTACCTGTAGCTGTACCTGCAGTTGTACCTGTACCTGTACCTGCAGCTGTACCTGTAGCTGTACCTGCAGCTGTAGCTGTACCTGCAGCTGTACCTGCAGCTGTACCTGTACCTGCAGCTGTACCTGTAGCTGTACCTGTAGCTGTACCTGCAGTTGTACCTGCAGCTGTAGCTGCAGCTGCAGCTGTACCTGTAACTGTACCTGTAGCTGTCCCTGCAGCTGTACCTGTAGCTGTACCTGCAGTTGTAACTGCAGATGTAGCTGTACCTGCAGCTGTACCTTCAGCTGTACCTGTACCTGCAGCTATACCTGCAGCTGTACCTGTAGCTGTACCTGTAGCTGTACCTGTAGCTGTAGCTGTACCTGCAGCTGTACCTGTAGCTGTACCTGCAGCTGTACCTGCAGCTGTACCTGCAGCTGTACCTGCAGCTGTACCTGTAGCTGTACCTGTAGCTGTCCCTGCAGCTGTACCTGTAGCTGTACCTGCAGTTGTAACTGCAGATGTAGCTGTACCTGCAGCTGTACCTGCAGCTGTACCTGTACCTGCAGCTGTACCTGTACCTGTACCTGCAGCTGTACCTGCAGCTGTACCTGTAGCTGTACCTGTAGCTGTACCTGCAGCTGTAGCTGCAGCTGTACCTGCAGTTGTACCTGCAGCTGTACCTGCAGCTGTACCTGTAGCCGTAGCTGCAGCTGTACCTGTAGCTGTACCTGCAGCTTTACCCGTAGCTGTACCTGCAGCTGTACCTGTACCTGCAGCTGTACCTGCAGCTGTACCTGCAGTTGTACCTGCAGCTGTACCTGCAGCTGTACCTGTAGCCGTAGCTGCAGCTGTACCTGTAGCTGTACCTGCAGCTTTACCCGTAGCTGTACCTGCAGCTGTACCTGTACCTGCAGCTGTACCTGCAGCTGTACCTGTAGCTGTACCTGTAGCTGTACCTGCAGCTGTACCTGTAGCTGTACCTGCAGCTGTAGCTGTACCTGCAGCTGTACCTGCAGTTGTACCTGCAGCTGTAGCTGTACCTGTAGCTGTACCTGCAGTTGTACCTGTAGCTCTACCTGCAGCTGTACCTGTAGCTGTACCTGCAGCTGTAGCTGTACCTGCAGCTGTACCTGTAGCTGTACCTGCAGCGGTAGCTGCAGCTGTAGCTGTACCTGCAGCTGTACCTGCAGCTGTACCTGTAGCTGTACATGCAGCTGTACCTGTAGCTGTACCTGCAGTTGTACCTGCAGCTGTAGCTGCACATGCAGCTGTACCTGTAGCTGTACCTGTAGCTGTACCTGCAGTTGTAACTGCAGATGTAGCTGTACCTGCAGCTGTACCTGCAGCTGTACCTGTACCTGTAGCTGTACCTGTACCTGTACCTGCAGCTGTACCTGCAGCTGTACCTGTAGCTGTACCTGTACCTGCAGCTGTACCTGTAGCTGTACCTGTAGCTGTACCTGCAGTTGTACCTGCAGTTGTACCTGCAGCTGTACCTGCAGCTATACCCGCAGCTATACCCGCAGCTGTACCTGTACCTGCAGCTGTACCCGTAGCTGTACCCGTAGCTGTACCTGCAGCTGTACCTGCAGTTGTACCTGCAGTTGTACCTGTAGCTGTACCTGCAGCTGTACCTGCAGTTGTACCTGTAGCTGTACCTGTAGCTGTACCTGCAGCTGTACCTGCAGCTGTACCTGCAGCTGTACCTGCTGTTGTACCTGCAGTTGTACCTGTAGCTGTACCTGTAGCTGTACCTGCAGCTGTACCTGTAGCTGTACCTGCAGCTGTACCTGTAGCTGTACCTGCATTTGTACCTGCAGCTGTAGCTGCAGCTGCAGCTGTACCTGTAACTGTACCTGTAGCTGTCCCTGCAGCTGTACCTGTAGCTGTACCTGCAGTTGTAACAGCAGATGTAGCTGTACCTGCAGCTGTACCTTCAGCTGTACCTGTACCTGTAGCTGTACCTGTACCTGTACCTGCAGCTGTACCTGCAGCTGTACCTGCAGCTGTGCCTGCAGCTGTACCTGTAGCTGTACCTGCAGTTGTACCTGTAGCTGTACCTGCAGCTGTAGCTGTACCTGTAGCTGTACCTGCAGTTGTACATGCAGCTGTAGCTGTACCTGTAGCTGTACCTGCAGTTGTACCTGTACCTGTACCTGCAGCTGTACCTGTAGCTGTACCTGCAGCTGTAGCTGTACCTGCAGCTGTACCTGCAGCTGTACCTGTACCTGCAGCTGTACCTGTAGCTGTACCTGCAGCTGTACCTGTAGCTGTACCTGCAGCTGTACCTGTAGCTGTACCTGCAGTTGTACCTGCAGCTGTAGCTGCAGCTGCAGCTGTACCTGTAACTGTACCTGTAGCTGTCCCTGCAGCTGTACCTGTAGCTGTACCTGCAGTTGTAACTGCAGATGTAGCTGTACCTGCAGCTGTACCTTCAGCTGTACCTGTACCTGCAGCTGTACCTGCAGCTGTACATGTAGCTGTACCTGTAGCTGTACCTGTAGCTGTAGCTGTACCTGCAGCTGTACCTGTAGCTGTACCTGCAGCTGTACCTGCAGCTGTACCTGTAGCTGTACCTGCAGCTGTACCTGCAGCTGTACCTGTAGCTGTACCTGTAGCTGTCCCTGCAGCTGTACCTGTAGCTGTACCTGCAGTTGTAACTGCAGATGTAGCTGTACCTGCAGCTGTACCTGCAGCTGTACCTGTACCTGCAGCTGTACCTGTACCTGTACCTGCAGCTGTACCTGCAGCTGTACCTGTAGCTGTACCTGTAGCTGTACCTGCAGCTGTAGCTGCAGCTGTACCTGCAGTTGTACCTGCAGCTGTACCTGCAGCTGTACCTGTAGCCGTAGCTGCAGCTGTACCTGTAGCTGTACCTGCAGCTTTACCCGTAGCTGTACCTGCAGCTGTACCTGCAGTTGTACCTGCAGCTGTACCTGCAGCTGTACCTGTAGCCGTAGCTGCAGCTGTACCTGTAGCTGTACCTGCAGCTTTACCCGTAGCTGTACCCGCAGCTGTACCTGTACCTGCAGCTGTACCTGCAGCTGTACCTGTAGCTGTACCTGTAGCTGTACCTGCAGCTGTACCTGTAGCTGTACCTGCAGCTGTAGCTGTACCTGCAGCTGTACCTGCAGTTGTACCTGCAGCTGTAGCTGTACCTGTAGCTGTACCTGCAGTTGTACCTGTAGCTCTACCTGCAGCTGTACCTGTAGCTGTACCTGCAGCTGTAGCTGTACCTGCAGCTGTACCTGTAGCTGTACCTGCAGCGGTAGCTGCAGCTGTAGCTGTACCTGCAGCTGTACCTGCAGCTGTACCTGTAGCTGTACCTGCAGCTGTACCTGTAGCTGTACCTGCAGTTGTACCTGCAGCTGTAGCGGCACCTGCAGCTGTACCTGTAGCTGTACCTGTAGCTGTACCTGCAGTTGTAACTGCAGATGTAGCTGTACCTGCAGCTGTACCTGCAGCTGTACCTGTACCTGGACCTGTACCTGCAGCTGTACCTGCAGCTGTACCTGTAGCTGTACCTGTACCTGCAGCTGTACC
The DNA here is from genome assembly GCF_965601325.2 of Salmo salar. Taxonomy (NCBI): domain Eukaryota; kingdom Metazoa; phylum Chordata; class Actinopteri; order Salmoniformes; family Salmonidae; genus Salmo; species Salmo salar. Next base: position 151,115,650 of record NC_138299.1, read on the forward strand.
TGTAGCTGTACCTGTAGCTGTACCTGCAGTTGTACCTGCAGTTGTACCTGCAGCTGTACCTGCAGCTATACCCGCAGCTATACACGCAGCTGTACCTGTACCTGCAGCTGTACCTGTAGCTGTACCTGCAGCTGTACCTTTAGCTGTACCTGCAGCTGTACCTGCAGCTGTACCCGTAGCTGTACCCGTAGCTGTACCCGCAGCTGTACCTGCAGTTGTACCTGTAGCTGTACCTGCAGCTGTACCTGCAGTTGTACCTGTAGCTGTACCTGTAGCTGTACCTGCAGCTGTACCTGCAGCTGTACCCGTAGCTGTACCTGCAGCTGTACCTGCAGCTGTACCTGCTGTTGTACCTGCAGTTGTACCTGTAGCTGTACCTGTAGCTGTACCTGCAGCTGTACCTGTAGCTGTACCTGCAGTTGTACCTGCAGCTGTAGCTGCAGCTGCAGCTGTACCTGTAACTGTACCTGTAGCTGTCCCTGCAGCTGTACCTGTAGCTGTACCTGCAGTTGTAACTGCAGATGTAGCTGTACCTGCAGCTGTACCTTCAGCTGTACCTGTAGCTGTACCTGTACCTGTACCTGCAGCTGTACCTGCAGCTGTACTGTAGCTGTACCTGTAGCTGTACCTGTAGCTGTACCTGTAGCTGTACCTGCAGCTTTACCCGTAGCTGTACCTGCAGCTGTACCTGTACCTGCAGCTGTACCTGCAGCTGTACCTGTAGCTGTACCTGTAGCTGTACCTGCAGCTGTACCTGTAGCTGTACCTGCAGCTGTAGCTGTACCTGCAGCTGTACCTGCAGTTGTACCTGCAGCTGTAGCTGTACCTGTAGCTGTACCTGCAGTTGTACCTGTAGCTCTACCTGCAGCTGTACCTGTAGCTGTACCTGCAGCTGTAGCTGTACCTGCAGCTGTACCTGTAGCTGTACCTGCAGCGGTAGCTGCAGCTGTAGCTGTACCTGCAGCTGTACCTGCAGCTGTACCTGTAGCTGTACCTGCAGCTGTACCTGTAGCTGTACCTGCAGTTGTACCTGCAGCTGTAGCTGCACCTGCAGCTGTACCTGTAGCTGTACCTGTAGCTGTACCTGCAGTTGTAACTGCAGATGTAGCTGTACCTGCAGCTGTACCTGCAGCTGTACCTGTACCTGTACCTGTACCTGCAGCTGTACCTGCAGCTGTACCTGTAGCTTTACCTGTACCTGCAGCTGTACCTGTAGCTGTACCTGTAGCTGTACCTGCAGTTGTACCTGCAGTTGTACCTGCAGCTGTACCTGCAGCTATACCCGCAGCTATACACGCAGCTGTACCTGTACCTGCAGCTGTACCTGTAGCTGTACCTGCAGCTGTACCTGCAGCTGTACCTGCAGCTGTACCCGTAGCTGTACCCGTAGCTGTACCCGCAGCTGTACCTGCAGTTGTACCTGTAGCTGTACCTGCAGCTGTACCTGCAGTTGTACCTGTAGCTGTACCTGTAGCTGTACCTGCAGCTGTACCTGCAGCTGTACACGTAGCTGTACCTGCAGCTGTACCTGCAGCTGTACCTGCTGTTGTACCTGCAGTTGTACCTGTAGCTGTACCTGCAGCTGTAGCTGTACCTGCAGCTGTACCTGTAGCTGTACCTGCAGCGGTAGCTGCAGCTGTAGCTGTACCTGCAGCTGTACCTGCAGCTGTACCTGTAGCTGTACCTGCAGCTGTACCTGTAGCTGTACCTGAAGTTGTACCTGCAGCTGTAGCTGCACCTGCAGCTGTACCTGTAGCTGTACCTGTAGCTGTACCTGCAGTTGTAACTGCAGATGTAGCTGTACCTGCAGCTGTACCTGCAGCTGTACCTGTACCTGTACCTGTACTTGCAGCTGTACCTGCAGCTGTACCTGTAGCTGTACCTGTACCTGCAGCTGTACCTGTAGCTGTACCTGTAGCTGTACCTGCAGTTGTACCTGCAGTTGTACCTGCAGCTGTACCTGCAGCTATACCCGCAGCTATACACGCAGCTGTACCTGTACCTGCAGCTGTACCTGTAGCTGTACCTGCAGCTGTACCTGTAGCTGTACCTGCAGCTGTACCTGCAGCTGTACCCGTAGCTGTACCCGTAGCTGTACCCGCAGCTGTACCTGCAGTTGTACCTGTAGCTGTACCTGCAGCTGTACCTGCAGTTGTACCTGTAGCTGTACCTGTAGCTGTACCTGCAGCTGTACCTGCAGCTGTACACGTAGCTGTACCTGCAGCTGTACCTGCAGCTGTACCTGCTGTTGTACCTGCAGTTGTACCTGTAGCTGTACCTGTAGCTGTACCTGCAGCTGTACCTGCAGTTGTACCTGCAGCTGTAGCTGCAGCTGCAGCTGTACCTGTAACTGTACCTGTAGCTGTCCCTGCAGCTGTACCTGTAGCTGTACCTGCAGTTGTAACTGCAGATGTAGCTGTACCTGCAGCTGTACCTTCAGCTGTACCTGTAGCTGTACCTGCAGCTGTACACGTAGCTGTACCTGCAGCTGTACCTGCAGCTGTACCTGCTGTTGTACCTGCAGTTGTACCTGTAGCTGTACCTGCAGCTGTAGCTGTACCTGCAGCTGTACCTGTAGCTGTACCTGCAGCGGTAGCTGCAGCTGTAGCTGTACCTGCAGCTGTACCTGCAGCTGTACCTGTAGCTGTACCTGCAGCTGTACCTGTAGCTGTACCTGAAGTTGTACCTGCAGCTGTAGCTGCACCTGCAGCTGTACCTGTAGCTGTACCTGTAGCTGTACCTGCAGTTGTAACTGCAGATGTAGCTGTACCTGCAGCTGTACCTGCAGCTGTACCTGTACCTGTACCTGTACTTGCAGCTGTACCTGCAGCTGTACCTGTAGCTGTACCTGTACCTGCAGCTGTACCTGTAGCTGTACCTGTAGCTGTACCTGCAGTTGTACCTGCAGTTGTACCTGCAGCTGTACCTGCAGCTATACCCGCAGCTATACACGCAGCTGTACCTGTACCTGCAGCTGTACCTGTAGCTGTACCTGCAGCTGTACCTGTAGCTGTACCTGCAGCTGTACCTGCAGCTGTACCCGTAGCTGTACCCGTAACTGTACCCGCAGCTGTACCTGCAGTTGTACCTGTAGCTGTACCTGCAGCTGTACCTGCAGTTGTACCTGTAGCTGTACCTGTAGCTGTACCTGCAGCTGTACCTGCAGCTGTACACGTAGCTGTACCTGCAGCTGTACCTGCAGCTGTACCTGCTGTTGTACCTGCAGTTGTACCTGTAGCTGTACCTGTAGCTGTACCTGCAGCTGTACCTGCAGTTGTACCTGCAGCTGTAGCTGCAGCTGCAGCTGTACCTGTAACTGTACCTGTAGCTGTCCCTGCAGCTGTACCTGTAGCTGTACCTGCAGTTGTAACTGCAGATGTAGCTGTACCTGCAGCTGTACCTTCAGCTGTACCTGTAGCTGTACCTGTACCTGTACCTGCAGCTGTACCTGCAGCTGTACTGTAGCTGTACCTGTAGCTGTACCTGTAGCTGTACCTGCAGCTGTACCTGCAGCTGTACCTGTAGCTGTACCTGCAGCTGTACCTGTAGCTGTACCTGCAGTTGTAACTGCAGATGTAGCTGTACCTGCAGCTGTACCTGCAGCTGTACCTGTACCTGCAGCTGTACCTGTACCTGCAGCTGTACCTGCAGCTGTACCTGTAGCTGTACCTGTAGCTGTACCTGCAGCTGTAGCTGCAGCTGTACCTGCAGCTGTACCTGCAGTTGTACCTGCAGCTGTACCTGCAGCTGTACCTGTAGCCGTAGCTGCAGCTGTACCTGTAGCTCTACCTGCAGCTTTACCCGTAGCTGTACCTGCAGCTGTACCTGTACCTGCAGCTGTACCTGCAGCTGTACCTGCAGCTGTACCTGTAGCCGTAGCTGCAGCTGTACCTGTAGCTGTACCTGCAGCTTTACCCGTAGCTGTACCTGCAGCTGTACCTGTACCTGCAGCTGTACCTGTAGCTGTACCTGCAGCTGTACCTGTAGCTGTACCTGTAGCTGTACCTGCAGCTGTACCTGTAGCTGTACCTGCAGCTGTAGCTGTACCTGCAGCTGTACCTGCAGTTGTACCTGTAGCTGTAGCTGTACCTGTAGCTGTACCTGCAGTTGTACCTGTAGGTCTACCTGCAGCTGTACCTGTAGCTGTACCTTCAGCTGTACCTGTAGCTGTACCTGCAGCGGTAGGTGCAGCTGTAGCTGTATCTGCAGCTGTACCTGCAGCTGTACCTGTAGCTGTACCTGCAGCTGTACCTGTAGCTGTACCTGCAGTTGTACCTGCAGCTGTAGCTGCACCTGCAGCTGTACCTGTAGCTGTACCTGTAGCTGTACCTGCAGTTGTAACTGCAGATGTAGCTGTACCTGCAGCTGCAGCTGTACCTGCAGTTGTACCTGTAGCTCTACCTGCAGCTGTACCTGTAGCTGTACCTGCAGCTGTACCTGTAGCTGTACCTGCAGCGGCGGCTGCAGCTGTAGCTGCAGATGTAGCTGTACCTGCAGCTGTACCTGCAGCTGTACCTGTACCTGCAGCTGTACCTGTACCTGTACCAGCAGCTGTACCTGTAGCTGTACCTGTAGCTGTACCTGCAGCTGTAGCTGCAGCTGTACCTGCAGCTGTACCTGCAGTTGTACCTGCAGCTGTACCTGCAGCTGTACCTGTAGCCGTAGCTGCAGCTGTACCTGTAGCTGTACCTGCAGCTTTACCCGTAGCTGTACCTGCAGCTGTACCTGTACCTGCAGCTGTACCTGCAGCTGTACCTGCAGTTGTACCTGCAGCTGTACCTGCAGCTGTACCTGTAGCCGTAGCTGCAGCTGTACCTGTAGCTGTACCTGCAGCTTTACCCGTAGCTGTACCTGCAGCTGTACCTGTACCTGCAGTTGTACCTGTAGCTGTACCTGCAGCTTTACCCGTAGCTGTACCTGCAGCTGTACCTGTACCTGCAGCTGTACCTGCAGCTGTACCTGCAGTTGTACCTGCAGCTGTACCTGCAGCTGTACCTGTAGCTGTACCTGTAGCTGTACCTGCAGCTGTACCTGTAGCTGTACCTGCAGCGGTAGCTGCAGCTGTAGCTGTACCTGCAGCTGTACCTGCAGCTGTACCTGTAGCTGTACCTGCAGCTGTACCTGTAGCTGTACCTGCAGTTGTACCTGCAGCTGTAGCTGCACCTGCAGCTGTACCTGTAGCTGTACCTGTAGCTGTACCTGCAGTTGTAACTGCAGATGTAGCTGTACCTGCAGCTGCAGCTGTACCTGCAGTTGTACCTGTAGCTCTACCTGCAGCTGTACCTGTAGCTGTACCTGCAGCTGTAGCTGTACCTGCAGCTGTACCTGTAGCTTTACCTGCAGCGGCAGCTGCAGCTGTAGCTGTACCTGCAGCTGTACCTGCAGCTGTACCTGTAGCTGTACCTTCAGCTGTACCTGTAGCTGTACGTGCAGTTGGACCTGCAGCTGTAGCTGCACCTGCAGCTGTACCTGTAGCTGTACCTGTAGCTGTACCTGCAGTTGTAACTGCAGATGTAGCTGTACCTGCAGCTGTACCTGCAGCTGTACCTGTAGCTGTACCTGTACCTGTACCTGCAGCTGTACCTGCAGCTGTACCTGTAGCTGTACCTGAACCTGCAGCTGTACCTGTAGCTGTACCTGTAGCTGTACCTGAACCTGCAGCTGTACCTGTAGCTGTACCTGCAGCTGTACCTGCAATTGTACCTGTAGCTGTACCTGTAGCTGTACCTGTAGCTGTACCTGCAGCTGTACCTGCAGCTGTACCCGTAGCTGTACCCGCAGCTGTACCTGCAGCTGTACCTGCAGTTGTACCTGCAGTTGTACCTGTAGCTGTACCTGTAGCTGTACCTGCAGCTGTAGCTGTACCTGCAGCTGTACCTGTAGCTGTACCTGCAGCGGTAGCTGCAGCTGTAGCTGTACCTGCAGCTGTACCTGCAGCTGTACCTGTAGCTGTACCTGCAGCTGTACCTGTAGCTGTACCTGCAGTTGGACCTGCAGCTGTAGCTGCACCTGCAGCTGTACCTGTAGCTGTACCTGTAGCTGTACCTGCAGTTGTAACTGCAGATGTAGCTGTACCTGCAGCTGTACCTGCAGCTGTACCTGTAGCTGTACCTGTACCTGTACCTGCAGCTGTACCTGCAGCTGTACCTGTAGCTGTACCTGAACCTGCAGCTGTACCTGTAGCTGTACCTGTAGCTGTACCTGAACCTGCAGCTGTACCTGTAGCTGTACCTGTAGCTGTACCTGCAGTTGTACCTGCAGCTGTACCCACAGCTATACCCGCAGCTGTACCCGCAGCTGTACCTGTAGCTGTACCTGCAGCTGTACCTGTAGCTGTACCTGTAGCTGTACCTGCAGCTGTACCTGCAGCTGTACCCGTAGCTGTACCCGTAGCTGTACCTGCAGCTGTACCTGCAGTTGTACCTGCAGTTGTACCTGCAGCTGTACCTGCAGCTGTACCTGCAGTTGTACCTGTAGCTGTACCTGTAGCTGTACCTGTAGCTGTACCTGCAGCTGTACCTGCAGCTGTACCCGTAGCTGTACCTGCAGCTGTACCTGCAGCTGTACCTGCAGTTGTACCTGTAGCTGTACCTGCAGCTGTACATGCAGCTGTACCTGTAGCTGTACCTGCAGCTGTACCTGTAGCTGTACCTGCAGCTGTACCTGTAGCTGTACCTGCAGCTGTACCTGTAGCTGTACCTGCAGCTGTACCTGTAGCTGTACCTGCAGTTGTACCTGCAGCTGTAGCTGTACCTGCAGCTGTACCTTCAGCTGTACCTGTAGCTGTACCTGTACCTGCAGCTGTACCTGCAGCTGTACCTGTAGCTGTACCTGTAGCTGTACCTGTAGCTGTAGCTGTACCTGCAGCTGTACCTGTAGCTGTACCTGCAGCTGTACCTGTAGCTGTACCTGCAGCTGTACCTGCAGCTGTACCTGTAGCTGTACCTGTAGCTGTCCCTGCAGCTGTACCTGTAGCTGTACCTGCAGTTGTAACTGCAGATGTAGCTGTACCTGCAGCTGTACCTGCAGCTGTACCTGTACCTGCAGCTGTACCTGTACCTGTACTTGCAGCTGTACCTGCAGCTGTACCTGTAGCTGTACCTGTAGCTGTACCTGCAGCTGTAGCTGCAGCTGTACCTGCAGCTGTACCTGCAGTTGTACCTGCAGCTCTACCTGCAGCTGTACCTGTAGCCGTAGCTGCAGCTGTACCTGTAGCTGTACCTGCAGGTTTACCCGTAGCTGTACCTGCAGCTGTACCTGTACCTGCAGCTGTACCTGCAGCTGTACCTGCAGTTGTACCTGCAGCTGTACCTGCAGCTGTACCTGTAGCCGGAGCTGCAGCTGTACCTGTAGCTGTACCTGCAGCTTTACCCGTAGCTGTACCTGCAGCTGTACCTGTACCTGCAGCTGTACCTGAAGCTGTACCTGCAGCTGTACCTGTACCTGTACCTGTAGCTGTACCTGCAGCTGTACCTGTAGCTGTACCTGCAGCTGTAGCTGTACCTGCAGCTGTACCTGCAGTTGTACCTGCAGCTGTAGCTGTACCTGTAGCTGTACCTGCAGTTGTACCTGTAGCTCTACCTGCAGCTGTACCTGTAGCTGTACCTGCAGCTGTAGCTGTACCTGCAGCTGTACCTGTAGCTGTACCTGCAGCGGTAGCTGCAGCTGTAGCTGTACCTGCAGCTGTACCTGCAGCTGTACCTGTAGCTGTACCTGTAGCTGTACCTGCAGTTGTACCTGCAGCTGTAGCTGCACCTGCAGCTGTACCTGTAGCTGTACCTGTAGCTGTACCTGCAGTTGTAACTGCAGATGTAGCTGTACCTGCAGCTGTACCTGCAGCTGTACCTGTACCTGTAGCTGTACCTGTACCTGCAGCTGTACCTGCAGCTGTACCTGTAGCTGTACCTGTAGCTGTACCTGCAGTTGTACCTGCAGCTGTACCTGCAGCTATACCCGCAGCTATAACCCCAGCTGTACCTGTACCTGCAGCTGTACCTGTAGCTGTACCTGCAGCTGTACCTGTAGCTGTACCTGTAGCTGTACCTGCAGCTGTACCCGTAGCTGTACCCGTAGCTGTACCTGCAGCTGTACCTGCAGTTGTACCTGCAGTTGTACCTGTAGCTGTACCTGCAGCTGTACCTGCAGTTGTACCTGTAGCTGTACCTGTAGCTGTACCTGCAGCTGTACCTGCAGCTGTACCCGTAGCTGTACCTGCAGCTGTACCTGCAGCTGTACCTGCAGTTGTACCTGCAGTTGTACCTGTAGCTGTACCTGTAGCTGTACCTGCAGCTGTACCTGTAGCTGTACCTGCAGCTGTACCTGTAGCTGTACCTGCAGCTGTACCTGTAGCTGTACCTGCAGTTGTACCTGCAGCTGTAGCTGCAGCTGCAGCTGTACCTTTAACTGTACCTGTAGCTGTCCCTGCAGCTGTACCTGTAGCTGTACCTGCAGTTGTAACTGCAGATGTAGCTGTACCTGCAGCTGTACCTTCAGCTGTACCTGTACCTGTACCTGTACCTGCAGCTGTACCTGCAGCTGTACCTGTAGCTGTACCTGTAGCTGTAGCTGTAGCTGTACCTGTAGCTGTACCTGTAGCTGTACCTGCAGCTGTACCTGCAGCTGTACCTGTAGCTGTCCCTGCAGCTGTACCTGTAGCTGTACCTGCAGTTGTAACTGCAGATGTAGCTGTACCTGCAGCTGTACCTGCAGCTGTACCTGTACCTGCAGCTGTACCTGTACCTGTACCTGCAGCTGTACCTGCAGCTGTACCTGTAGCTGTACCTGTAGCTGTACCTGCAGCTGCAGCTGTACCTGTAACTGTACCTGTAGCTGTCCCTGCAGCTGTACCTGTAGCTGTACCTGCAGTTGTAACTGCAGATGTAGCTGTACCTGCAGCTGTACCTTCAGCTGTACCTGTACCTGTACCTGTACCTGTACCTGCAGCTGTACCTGCAGCTGTACCTGTAGCTGTACCTGTAGCTGTACCTGTAGCTGTAGCTGTACCTGTAGCTGTACCTGTAGCTGTACCTGCAGCTGTACCTGCAGCTGTACCTGTAGCTGTACCTGTAGCTGTCCCTGCAGCTGTACCTGTAGCTGTACCTGCAGTTGTAACTGCAGATGTAGCTGTACCTGCAGCTGTACCTGCAGCTGTACCTGTACCTGCAGCTGTACCTGTACCTGTACCTGCAGCTGTACCTGCAGCTGTACCTGTAGCTGTACCTGTAGCTGTACCTGCAGCTGTAGCTGCAGCTGTACCTGCAGCTGTACCTGCAGTTGTACCTGCAGCTGTACCTGCAGCTGTACCTGTAGCAGTAGCTGCAGCTGTACCTGTAGCTGTACCTGCAGCTGTAGCTGTACCTGCAGCTGTACCTGTAGCTGTACCTGCAGCGGTAGCTGCAGCTGTAGCTGTACCTGCAGCTGTACCTGCAGCTGTACCTGTAGCTGTACCTGCAGCTGTACCTGTAGCTGTACCTGCAGTTGTACCTGCAGCTGTAGCTGCAGTTGTAACTGCAGATGTAGCTGTACCTGCAGCTGTACCTGCAGCTGTACCTGTACCTGTAGCTGTACCTGTACCTGCAGCTGTACCTGCAGCTGTACCTGTAGCTGTACCTGTAGCTGTACCTGCAGCTGTACCTGCAGCTGTACCCGTAGCTGTACCCGTAGCTGTACCTGCAGCTGTACCTGCAGTTGTACCTGCAGTTGTACCTGTAGCTGTACCTGCAGCTGTACCTGCAGTTGTACCTGTAGCTGTACCTGTAGCTGTACCTGCAGCTGTACCTGCAGCTGTACCCGTAGCTGTACCCGCAGCTGTACCTGCAGCTGTACCTGCAGTTGTACCTGCAGTGGTACCTGTAGCTGTACCTGTAGCTGTACCTGCAGCTGTACCTGTAGCTGTACCTGCAGCTGTACCTGTAGCTGTACCTGCAGCTGTACCTGTAGCTGTACCTGCAGTTGTACCTGCAGCTGTAGCTGCAGCTGCAGCTGTACCTTTAACTGTACCTGTAGCTGTCCCTGCAGCTGTACCTGTAGCTGTACCTGCAGTTGTAACTGCAGATGTAGCTGTACCTGCAGCTGTACCTTCAGCTGTACCTGTACCTGTACCTGTACCTGCAGCTGTACCTGCAGCTGTACCTGTAGCTGTACCTGTAGCTGTACCTGTAGCTGTAGCTGTACCTGTAGCTGTACCTGTAGCTGTACCTGCAGCTGTACCTGCAGCTGTACCTGTAGCTGTCCCTGCAGCTGTACCTGTAGCTGTACCTGCAGTTGTAACTGCAGATGTAGCTGTACCTGCAGCTGTACCTGCAGCTGTACCTGTACCTGCAGCTGTACCTGTACCTGTACCTGCAGCTGTACCTGCAGCTGTACCTGTAGCTGTACCTGTAGCTGTACCTGCAGCTGCAGCTGTACCTGTAACTGTACCTGTAGCTGTCCCTGCAGCTGTACCTGTAGCTGTACCTGCAGTTGTAACTGCAGATGTAGCTGTACCTGCAGCTGTACCTTCAGCTGTACCTGTACCTGTACCTGTACCTGTACCTGCAGCTGTACCCGTAGCTGTACCTGCAGCTGTACCTGCAGCTGTACCTGCAGTTGTACCTGTAGCTGTACCTGCAGCTGTACCTGCAGCTGTACCTGTAGCTGTACCTGTAGCTGTACCTGTAGCTGTACCTGCAGCTGTACCTGCAGCTGTACCCGTAGCTGTACCTGTAGCTGTACCTGCAGCTGTACCTGCAGTTGTACCTGCAGTTGTACCTGTAGCTGTACATGTAGCTGTATCTGCAGCTGTACCTGTAGCTGTACCTGCAGCTGTACCTGTAGCTGTACCTGCAGCTGTACCTGTAGCTGTACCTGCAGCTGTACCTGCAGCTGTAGCTGCAGCTGTACCTGTAACTGTACCTGTAGCTGTCCCTGCAGCTGTACCTGTAGCTGTACCTGCAGTTGTAACTGCAGATGTAGCTGTACCTGCAGCTGTACCTTCAGCTGTACCTGTACCTGTAGCTGTACCTGTACCTGTACCTGCAGCTGTACCTGCAGCTGTACCTGTAGCTGTACCTGTAGCTGTACCTGTAGCTGTAGCTGTACCTGTAGCTGTACCTGCAGCTGTACCTGTAGCTGCACCTGCAGCTGTACCTGCAGCTGTACCTGTAGCTGTACCTGTAGCTGTCCCTGCAGCTGTACCTGTAGCTGTACCTGCAGTTGTAACTGCAGATGTAGCTGTACCTGCAGCTATACCTGCAACTGTACCTGTACCTGTACCTGCAGCTGTACCTGCAGCTGTACCTGTAGCTGTACCTGTAGCTGTACCTGCAGCTGTAGCTGCAGCTGTACCTGCAGCTGTACCTGCAGTTGTACCTGCAGCTGTACCTGCAGCTGTACCTGTAGCCGTAGCTGCAGCTGTACCTGTAGCTGTACCTGCAGCTGTAGCTGTACCTGCAGCTGTACCTGTAGCTGTACCTGCAGCGGTAGCTGCAGCTGTAGCTGTACCTGCAGCTGTACCTGCAGCTGTACCTGTAGCTGTACCTGCAGCTGTACCTGTAGCTGTACCTGCAGTTGTACCTGCAGCTGTAGCTGCATTTCTAACTGCAGATGTAGCTGTACCTGCAGCTGTACCTGCAGCTGTACCTGTACCTGTAGCTGTACCTGTACCTGTACCTGCAGCTGTACCTTTACCTGCAGCTGTACCTGTAGCTGTACCTGTAGCTGTACCTGCAGTTGTACCTGCAGCTGTACCTGCAGCTATACCCGCAGCTATACCCGCAGCTGTACCTGTACCTGCAGCTGTACCTGTAGCTGTACCTGCAGCTGTACCTGTAGCTGTACCTGTAGCTGTACCTGCAGCTGTACCTGCAGCTGTACCCGTAGCTGTACCCGTAGCTGTAACTGCAGCTATACCTGCAGTTGTACCTGTAGTTGTACCTGTAGCTGTACCTGCAGTTGTACCTGTAGCTGTACCTGTAGCTGTACCTGTAGCTGTACCTGCAGCTGTATCTGCAGCTGTACCCGTAGCTGTACCTGCAGCTGTACCTGCACCTGTACCTGCAGTTGTACCTGCAGTTGTACCTGTAGCTGTACCTGTAGCTGTACCTGCAGCTGTACCTGCAGTTGTACCTGCAGTTGTACCTGTAGCTGTACCTGCAGTTGTACCTGCAGCTGTACCTGCAGTTGTACCTGTAGCTGTACCCGCAGCTGTACCTGTAGCTGTACCTGCAGCTGTACCTGCAGTTGTACCTGCAGTTGTACCTGTACCTGTACCCGCAGCTGTACCTGTAGCTGTACCTGCAGCTGTACCTGTTGCTGTACCTGCAGCTGTACCTGCAGTTCTACCTGTAGCTGTACCCGCAGCTGTACCTGTAGCTGTACCTGTAGCTGTACCTTCAACTGTACAGACACACTACACACTGTACAGACACACTCTTCACACTGCACAGACACACTCTACACACTGCACAGACACACTCTACACACTTCACAGACACACTCTACACACTGCACAGACACACTCTACACACTGCACAGACACACTGCACAGACACACTCTACACACTGTACAGACACACTCTACACACTGTACAGACACTCTGTACAGACACACTGTACAGACACACACTACACACTGTACAGACACACACTACACACTGTACAGACACACGACACACTGTACAGACACACACTACACACTGTACAGACACACTACACACTGTACAGACACACTCTACACACTGTACAGACACACTGTACAGACACACACTACACACTGTACAGACACACTCTACACACTGCACAGACACACTCTACACACTGTACAGACACTCTGTACAGACACACTGTACAGACACACACTACGCACTGTACAGACAGACACTACACACTGTACAGACACACTACACACTGTACAGACACACACTACACACTGTACAGACACACTACACACTGTACAGACACACTACACACTGTACAGCCACACTGTACAGACACACTACACACTGTACAGACACACTCTACACACTGTACAGACACACTGTACAGACACACTCTACACACTGCACAGACACACTCTACACACTGCACAGACACACTCTACACACTGTACAGACACTCTGTACAGACACACTGTACAGACACACACTACGCACTGTACAGACAGACACTACACACTGTACAGACACACTACACACTGTACAGACACACACTACACACTGTACAGACACACTACACACTGTACAGACACACTACACACTGTACAGCCACACTGTACAGACACACTACACACTGTACAGACACACACTACACACTGTACAGACACACTACCCACTGTACAGACACACTCGTACAGACACACTCTACACACTGCACAGACACACTCTACACACTGTACAGACACACTACACACTGTACAGACACACTCGTACAGACACACTCTACACACTGCACAGACACACTCTACACACTGTACAGACACACTACACACTGTACAGACACACTCTACACACTGTACAGACACACTGCACAGACACACACTACACACTCGTACAGACACACTCTACACACTGCACAGACACACTCTACACACTGTACAGACACACTACACACTGTACAGACACACACTACACACTGTACAGACACACACTACACACTGTACAGACACACTACACACTGTACAGCCACACTGTACAGACACACTCTACACACTGTACAGACACACTACACACTGTACAGACACACACATCACACTGTACAGACACACTACACACTGTACAGACACACACTACACACTGTACAATCACACTACACACTGTACAGACACACTGTACAGACACACTACACACTGTACAGACACACTCTACACACTGTACAGACACACTGTACAGACACACACTACACACTGTACAGACACACTCTACACACTGCACAGACACACTCTACACACTGTACAGACACTCTGTACAGACACACTGTACAGACACACACTACACACTGTACAGACACACTCTACACACTGTACAGACACACTCTACACACTCATACAGACACACACTACACACTGTACAGACACACACTACACACTGTACAGACACACTACACACTGTACAGACACACTCGTACAGACACACTCTACACACTGCACAGACACACACTACACACTGTACAGACACACTACACACTGTACAGACACACACTACACACTGTACAGTCACACTTCACTCTGTACAGCCACACTGTACAGACACACTACACACTGTACAGACACACTCGTACAGACACACTCTACACACTGCACAGACACACTCTACACACTGTACAGACACACTACACACTGTACAGACACACTCTACACACTGTACAGACACACTGCACAGACACACACTACACACTCGTACAGACACACTCTACACACTGCACAGACACACTCTACACACTGTACAGACACACTACACACTGTACAGACACACACTACACACTGTACAGACACACACTACACACTGTACAGACACACTACACACTGTACAGCCACACTGTACAGACACACTCTACACACTGTACAGACACACTGTACAGACACACACTACACACTCTACAGACACATTCTACACACTGCACAGACACACTCTACACTCTGTACAGACACACTGTACAGAAACACACTACACACTGTACAGACACACTACACACTGTACAGACACACACATCACACTGTACAGACACACTACACACTGTACAGACACACACTACACACTGTACAATCACACTACACACTGTACAGACACACTGTACAGACACACTACACACTGTACAGACACACTCTACACACTGTACAGACACACTGTACAGACACACACTACACACTGTACAGACACACTCTACACACTGCACAGACACACTCTACACACTGTACAGACACTCTGTACAGACACACTGTACAGACACACACTACGCACTGTAGAGACACACACTACACACTGTACAGACACACACTACACACTGTACAGACACACTACACACTGTACAGACACACACTACACACTGTACAGTCACACTTCACTCTGTACAGCCACACTGTACAGACACACTACACACTGTACAGACACACTCTACACACTGTACAGACACACTCTACACACTGTACAGACACACTCTACACACTGTACAGACACACTGTACAGACACACTCTACACACTGCACAGACACACTCTACACACTGTACAGACACACTCTACACACTCGTACAGACACACTACACACTGTACAGACACACACTACACACTGTACAGACACACTACCCACTGTACAGACACACGTACAGACACACTCTACACACTGCACAGACACACTCTACACACTGTACAGACACACTACACACTGTACAGACACACTCGTACAGACACACACTACACACTGTACAGACACACTCTACACACTGTACAGACACACTACACACTGTACAGACACACTCTACACACTGTACAGACACACTGCACAGACACACACTACACACTGTACAGACACACTCTGCACACTGTACAGACACACTTGTACAGACACACTCTACACACTGTACAGACACACTGTACAGACACACTGTACAGACACACACTACACACTGTACAGACACACACTACACACTGTACAGACACACTCTACACACTGTATAGACACACTCTACACACTGTACAGACACACTGTACAGACACACTACACACTGTACAGACACACACTACACACTGTACAGACACACTCTACACACTGTACAGACACACTGTACAGACACACTACACACTGTACAGACACACTCTACACACTGCACAGACACACACTACACACTGCACAGACACACTACACACTGTACAGACACACTCTACACACTGTACAGACACACTGTACATACACACTACACACTGTACAGACACACTACACACTGTACAGACACACTCTACACACACTACACAGACACACTCTACACACTGTACAGACACACTCTACACACTGTACAGACACACTCTACACACACTACACAGACACACTCTACACACTGTACAGACACACTCAACACACTGTACAGACACACTGTACAGACACACTGTACAGACACACTCTACACACTGCACAGACACACTACACACTGTACAGACACACTCTACACACTGTACAGACACACTGTACAGACACACTGTACAGACAGACTGTACACACTGTACAGACACACTGTACACACTGTACAGCCACACTGTACAGACACACTACACACTGTACAGACACACTCTACACACTGTACAGACACACTGTACAGACACACTCTACACACACACTGTACAGACACACTCTACACACTGCACAGACACACTCTACACACTGTACAGACACACTCTACACACTCATACAGACACACACTACACACTGTACAGACACACACTACACACTGTACAGACACACTACACACTGTACAGACACACTCGTACAGACACACTCTACACACTGCACAGACACACTCTACACACTGTACAGACACACTACACACTGTACAGACACACTCGTACAGACACACACTATACACTGTACAGACACACTCTACACACTGCACAGACACACTACACACTGTACAGACACACTCTACACACTGTACAGACACACTGCACAGACACACACTACACACTGTACAGACACACTCTACACACTGTACATACACACTAGTACAGACACACTCTACACACTGTACAGACACACTGTACAGACACACTGTACAGACACACTCTATACACTGTACAGACACACACTACACACTGTACAGACACACTACACACTGTACAGACACACACTACACACTGTACAGACACACACTACACACTGTACAGACACACACTACACACTGTACAGACACACTACACACTGTACAGCCACACTGTACAGACACACTCTACACACTGTACAGACACACTGTACAGACACACACTAGACACTCTACAGACACACTCTACACACTGCACAGACACACTCTACACTCTGTACAGACACACTGTACAGACACACACTACACACTGTACATACACACACTACACACTGTACAGACACACTCTACACACTGCACAGACACACTCTACACACTGTACAGACACACTGTACAGACACACACTACGCACTGTACAGACACACACTACACACTGTACAGACACACTACACACTGTACAGACACACACTACACACTGTACAGACACACTACACACTGTACAGACACACACTACACACTGTACAGCCACACTGTACAGACACACTACACACTGTACAGACACACTCTACACACTGTACAGACAAACTCTACACACTGTACAGACACACTGTACAGACACACTGTACAGACACACTCTACACACTGCACAGACACACTCTACACACTGTACAGACACACTCTACACACTTTTACAGACACACTACACACTGTACAGACACACTACACACTGTACAGACACACTACCCACTGTACAGACACACTCGTACAGACACACTCTACACACTGCACAGACACACTCTACACACTGTACAGACACACTACACACTGTACAGACACACTCTACACACTGTACAGACACACTGTACAGACACACACTACACACTCTACAGACACACTCTACACACTGCACAGACACACTCTACACTCTGTACAGACACACTGTACAGACACACACTACACACTGTACATACACACACTACACACTGTACAGCCACACTCTACACACTGCACAGACACACTCTACACACTGTACAGACACACTGTACAGACACACTCTACGCACTGTACAGACACACACTACACACTGTACAGACACACTACACACTGTACAGACACACACTACACACTGTACAGACACACTACACACTGTACAGACACACACTACACACTGTACAGACACACACTACACACTGTACAGCCACACTGTACAGACACACTACACACTGTACAGACACACTCTACACACTGTACAGACAAACTCTACACACTGTACAGACACACTGTACAGACACACTGTACAGACACACTCTACACACTGCACAGACACACTCTACACACTGTACAGACACACTCTACACACTCGTACAGACACACTACACACTGTACAGACACACACTACACACTGTACAGACACACTACCCACTGTACAGACACACTCGTACAGACACACTCTACACACTGTACAGACACACTACACACTGTACAGACACACTCTACACACTGTACAGACACACTCGTACAGACACACTCTACACACTGTACAGACACACTGTACAGACACACTGTACAGACACACTCTATACACTGTACAGACACACACTACACACTGTACAGACACTCTACACACTGCACAGACACACACTACACACTGTACAGACACACACTACACACTGTATAGACACACTCTACACACTGTACAGACACTCTACACACTGCACAGACACACACTACACACTGTACAGACACACACTACACACTGTACAGACACACTCTACACACTGTACAGACACACTGTACAGACACACTACACACTGTACAGACACACTCTACACACTGCACAGACACACACTACACACTGCACAGACACACTACACACTGTACAGACACACTCTACACACTGTACAGACACACGTACAGACACACTCTACACACTGTACAGACACACTGTACATACACACTACACACTGTACAGACACACTACAAACTGTACAGACACACTCTACACACACTACACAGACACACTCTACACACTGTACAGACACACTCTACACACTGTACAGACACACTGTACAGACACACTCTACACACTGTACAGACACACTGTACACACTGTACAGACACACTCTACACACTGTACAGACACACTCTACACACTGTACAGACACACTGTACACACTATACAGACACACTGTACAGACACACTGTACACACTGTACAGACACACTGTACAGACACACTACACACTGTACAGACACACTACACACATTTATCAGGCCCACTCACACTGAACACTTCATGTTTGTTATGATAAACCAGAGGGAAAATCCCTCAGCCTCCCGGCTACAGTATAATCCCAGAGAGGGAGAGAAAGAGAGAGACTGTGGGCACTGCATCAACAATCAGACAGCACTGCAGTACCAGTCTTTCTCTCCCTCCTTTACACCTCTTCTGTCTTCTCTCTCCATTCTGTCATGGACACGTTGTCTGGAAGCATCTGCCTCTTTATGCTGCTTCTCTGGTTATGCTGCAGGAATCCAGTTTGGTGTGTGTCTGTGTGCCGGGGTGTGTTGTGTGTCTATGTGTCTGTGTGTCTGTGTGCCTGTGTGCCGGGGTGTGTCTGTGTGTCTGTGTGCCAGGTTGTGTCGTGTGTCTGTGTGTCTGTGTGTCTGTGTGCCTGTGTGCCAGGGTGTGTCTGTGTGTCTGTGTGCCAGGTTGTGTCGTGTGTCTGTGTGTCTGTGTGCTGGGGTGTGTCGTGTGTCTGTGTGTCTGTGTGCTGGGGTGTGTCTGTGTGCCGGGTTGTGTCGTGTGTCTGTGTGCCGGGGTGTGTCTGTGTGCCGGGGTGTGTCTGTGTGCCGGGGTGTGTCTGTGTGTCTGTGTGCCGGGGTGTGTCTGTGTGTCTGTGTGCCGCGGTGTGTCTGTGTGTCTGTATGTCTGTGTGTTGGTGTCTGTAACTTCCCTTTAACACGTTGCCAGAATAAGATCACTTTACAGACAAGGTCTGCTTTACCTCAAATCAGATGTTAATGGTCACATACACATGGTTAGATGTTATTGGTCACATACACATGGTTAGATGTTATTGGTCACATGGTTAACAGATGTTATTGGTCACATACACATGGTTAGATGTTATTGGTCACATACACATGGTTAGCAGATGTTATTGGTCACATACACATGGTTAGCAGATGTTATTGGTCACATGGTTAACAGATGTTATTGGTTACATGGTTAGCAGATGTTAATGGTCACATACACATGGTTAGCAGATGTTATTGGTCACATACACATGGTTAGCAGATGTTATTGGTCACATGGTTAGCAGATGTTAATGGTCACATACACATGGTTAGCAGATGTTATTGGTCACATACACATGGTTAACAGATGTTATTGGTCACATACACATGGTTAACAGATGTTATTGGTCACATACACATGGTTAGCAGATATTAATGGTCACATGGTTAACAGATGTTATTGGTCACATACACATGGTTAGCAGATGTTATTGGTCACATACACATGGTTAGCAGATGTTATTGGTCACATGGTTAGCAGATGTTAATGGTCACATACACATGGTTAGCAGATGTTATTGGTCACATACACATGGTTAACAGATGTTATTGGTCACATACACATGGTTAGCAGATATTAATGGTCACATGGTTAACAGATGTTATTGGTCACATACACATGGTTAGCAGATGTTATTGGTCACATACACATGGTTAGCAGATGTTATTGGTCACATGGTTAACAGATGTTATTGGTCACATACACATGGTTAGATGTTATTGGTCACATAAACATGGTTAGAAGATGTTATTGGTCACATGGATAACAGATGTTAATGGTCACATGCACATGGTTAGCAGATTTTATTGGTCACATGGTTAGCAGATGTTATTGGTCACATACACATGGTTAGCAGATGTTAATGGTCACATACACATGGTTAACAGATGTTATTGGTCACATGGTTAGCAGATGTTAATGGTCACATACACATGGTTAACAGATGTTATTGGTCACATACACATGGTTAGCAGATGTTATTGGTCACATGGTTAGCAGATGTTATTGGTCACATACACATGGTTAACAGATGTTATTGGTCACATACACATGGTTAGCAGATGTTATTGGTCACATACACATGGTTAGCAGATGTTATTGGTCACGTGGTTAGCAGATGTTATTGATCACATACACATGGTTAGCAGATGTTAATGGTCACATGGTTAGCAGATGTTATTGGTCACATACACATGGTTAGCAGATGTTATTGGTCACATACACATGGTTAACAGATGTTATTGGCCACATGGTTAGCAGATGTTATTGGTCACATACACATGGTTAACAGATGTTATTGGTCACATGGTTAGCAGATGTTATTGGTCACATACACATGGTTAGCAGATGTTATTGGTCACATACACATGGTTAGCAGATGTTATTGGTCACATGGTTAACAGATGTTGTTGGTCACATACACATGGTTAGCAGATGTTATTGGTCACATACACATGGTTAGCAGATGTTATTGGTCACATGGTTAGCAGATGTTAATGGTCACATACACATGGTTAACAGGTGTTATTGGTCACATACACATGGTTAGATGTTATTGGTCACATACACATGGTTAACAGATGTTATTGGTCACACACATGGTTAGCAGATGTTATTGGTCACATGGTTAACAGATGTTATTGGTCACATACACATGGTTAGCAGATGTTATTGGTCACATACACATGGTTAGCAGATGTTATTGGTCACATACACATGGTTAGCAGATGTTATTGGTCACATACACATGGTTAGCAGATGTTATTGCGAGTGTAGCGAAATGCTTGTGCTTCTAGTTCTGATCATGCAGTAATATCTAACAAGTAATCTAACACTTTTACAACAACTACCTTATACACACACAAGTGTAAAGGAATGAATAAGAATATGTACATATACATTTATGGATGAGTGATGGCCAAATGGCATAGGCAAGATGCAGTAGATGGTATAGAGTACAGTATATACATATGAGGTGAGTGATGTAGGATATGTAAACATTATTAAAATGGCGTTATTTAAGGTGACTAGTGATACCGTTATTAAGTCCATTTATTAAAGTAGCTAGAGATTGAGTCAGTATGTTGGCAGCAGCCATTCAATGTTAGTGATGGCTGTTTAACAGTCTGATGGCCTTGAGATAGAAGCTGTTTTTCAGTCTCTCAGTCCCAGCTTTGATGCACCTGTACTGACCTCGCCTTCTGGATGATAGCGGGGGGAACAGGCAACCCCTTTGAAAGACACACATGCATATAGAGGTTGGAACAGGGGGCTGTCACAGGGCCTGTGGAGCAGGTGTAATGGGGGTTTAGTGCCTTGCTCAAGGGCACACGACCAGTAATGGATTTGAGACCAGCAACCCTCCGGTTGCCAGCTCACTAACTGCCAGATTCTTTCTGTCAGATCCCCGGATTCAAACTGGCAATACTTGGTTGCTGGCTCGCCTCTCTAACCGCTATGATTAAGTGCCCTCCTCCTGTGTGTGTGTGTGTGTGTGTGTGTGTGTGTGTGTGTGTGTGTGTGTGTGTGTGTGTGTGTGTGTGTGTGTGTGTGTGTGTGTGTGAGAACAGACTGTGAATATAGCTGTTATGAGGTTTGATATGGGAGGGAGGGAGGACAGGGGTTAACTATTGGTCAAGATGGCAGCAAGCCAACAAGCATCTCATTGTTTTCCATTCAAGTCATTTTCTCTGTCCTCTCCCTTTCTCCTAAACTGTTTTTGCCATCTCCCCGACCTCTCTCTCTCCTTCTCCTCCCCCTCTCCTCTGTAGGTGTTGAAGTATGCTCCTGAGGTGGGAGGTTATTCACGGCGTCGGACAGCTCGTGTCCGCTGGGTCCTAGAGGACGTCCATCTCACGCACCACGAGCACTGTGACTGTGTGTGTCCCTCCAGACCACCCCGCTGAGAGACAATGGGACAGGGGGACCCAGCTCTGGGATTAACTGCTGTTTATATCTCCATGTCTCTTTGTAGCGCTCCCCTGCCATCCATCCACATAACAACCTGTTACAAACCTAGTCACAACATCATCCATCCATCCACATAACAACCTGTTACAAACCTAGTCACAACATCATCCATCCACCCACATACCAACCTGATACAAACCTAGTCACCAACATCCATCCATCCACCCACATAACAACATGTTACAAACCTAGTCACCAACATCCATCCATCCACATAACAACCTGTTACAAACCTAGTCACCAACATCCATCCATCCATCCACATACCAACCTGTTACAAACCTAGTCACCAACATCCATCCATCCATCCACATACCAACCTGATACAAACCTAGTCACCAACATCCATCCATCCATCCACATACCAACCTGTTACAAACCTAGTCACCACACCATCCATCCATCCACATAACAACCTGTTACAAACCTAGTCACCATCATCCATCCATCCACATACCAACCTGTTACAAACCTAGTCACCACATCCATCCATCCATCCACATACCAACCTGATACAAACCTAGTCACCATCATCCATCCATCCACATCAACATGTTACAAACCTAGTCACCATCATCCATCCACCCACATACCAACCTGATACAAACCTAGCCACCAACATCCATCCATCCATCCACATACCAACCTGTTACAAACCTAGTCACCATCATCCATCCATCCACATACCAACCTGTTACAAACCTAGTCACCAACATCCATCCATCCACATACCAACCTGATACAAACCTAGTCACCAACATCCTTCCATCCATCCACATACCAACCTGTTACAAACCTAGTCACCAACATCCATCCATCCACATAACAACATGTTACAAACCTAGTCACCAAAATCCATCCACCCACATAACAACATGTTACAAACCTAGTCACCAAAATCCATCCATCCACATAACAACATGTTACAAACCTAGTCACAACATCATCCATCCACCCGCATACCAACATGTTACAAACCTAGTCACCAACATCATCCATCCACCCACATAACAACATGTTACAAACCTAGTCACCAACATCCATCCATCCACATAACATGTTACAAACCTAGTCACCAAAATCCATCCATCCACATAACAACCTGTTACAAACCTAGTCACCAAAATCCATCCACCCACATAACAACATGTTACAAACCTAGTCACCAACATCCATCCATCCACATACCAACCTGTTACAAACCTAGTCACCAACATCCATCCACCCACATAACAACATGTTACAAACCTAGTCACCAACATCCATCCACATTCAAACCTGATACAAACCTTCAGTAGCCACCATCATCCATCCATCGACATACCAACCTGATACAAACCTAGCCACCAACATCCATCCATCCACATACCAACCTGTTACAAACCTAGCCACCAACATCCATCCATCCACATACCAACCTGTTACAAACCTAGTCACCAAAATCCATCCACCCACATACCACCTTATACAAACCTAGTCACCAAAATCCATCCACCCACATACCACCTTATACAAACCTAGTCACCAACATCCATCCATCCACATACCAACCTGATACAAACCTAGCCACCATCATCCATCCACCCACATACCAACATGTTACAAACCTAGTCACCAACATCATCCATCCACCCACATAACAACATGTTACAAACCTAGTCACCAACATCCATCCATCCACATACCAAACTGATACAAACCTAGTCACCAACATCCATCCATCCATCCACATACCAACCTGTTACAAACCTAGTCACCATCATCCATCCATCCATCCACATACCAACCTGTTACAAACCTAGTCACCATCATCCATCCATCCATCCACATACCAACCTGATACAAACCTAGCCACCAACATCCATCCATCCATCCACATACCAACCTGTTACAAACCTAGTCACCAACATCCATCCATCCACATACCAACCTGTTACAAACCTAGTCACCATCATCCATCCATCCATCCACATACCAACCTGATACAAACCTAGTCACCAACATCCATCCATCCACATACCAACCTGATACAAACCTAGCCACCATCATCCATCCATCCACATACCAACCTGATACAAACCTAGTCACCAACATCCATCCATCCATCCACATACCATCCTGATACAAACCTAGCCACCAACATCCATCCATCCACATAACATGTTACAAACCTAATCACCAACATCCATCCATCCACATACCATCCTGATACAAACCTAGCCACCAACATCCATCCATCCACATACCAACCTGTTACAAACCTAGTCACCAACATCCATCCATCCACATACCAAACTGATACAAACCTAGTCACCAACATCCATCCATCCATCCACATACCAACCTGTTACAAACCTAGTCACCATCATCCATCCATCCATCCACATACCAACCTGTTACAAACCTAGTCACCATCATCCATCCATCCATCCACATACCAACCTGATACAAACCTAGCCACCATCATCCATCCATCCATCCACATACCAACCTGATACAAACCTAGTCACCATCATCCATCCATCCACATACCAACCTGATACAAACCTAGCCACCAACATCCATCCATCCATCCACATACCAACCTGATACAAACCTAGTCACCATCATCCATCCATCCACATACCAACCTGTTACAAACCTAGTCACAACATCATCCATCCATCCACATAACAACATGTTACAAACCTAGTCACCAACATCCATCCATCCACATACCAACCTGATACAAACCTAGCCACCAACATCCATCCATCCACCCACATACCAACCTGATACAAACCTAGTCACCAACATCCATCCATCCACATACCAACCTGATACAAACCTAGCCACCATCATCCATCCATCCACATACCAACCTGATACAAACCTAGTCACCAAAATCCATCCATCCACATACCAACCTGTTACAAACCTAGCCACCATCATCCATCCATCCACATACCAACCTGATACAAACCTAGCCACCATCATCCATCCATCCACATACCAACCTGATACAAACCTAGCCACCATCATCCATCCATCCACATACCAACCTGATACAAACCTAGTCACCATCATCCATCCACCCACATACCAACCTGATACAAACCTAGTCACCAACATCCATCCATCCACATACCAACCTGTTACAAACCTAGTCACCATCATCCATCCATCCACATACCAACCTGATACAAACCTAGCCACCATCATCCATCCATCCACATACCAACCTGATACAAACCTAGCCACCATCATCCATCCATCCACCCACATACCAACCTGTTACAAACCTAGTCACCAACATCCATCCATCCACATAACATGTTACAAACCTAGTCACCAACATCCATCCATCCACCCACATAACAACATGTTACAAACCTAGTCACCAACATCCATCCATCCACATACCAACCTGATACAAACCTAGTCACCAACATCCATCCATCCATCCACATACCAACCTGTTACAAACCTAGCCACCATCATCCATCCATCCACATACCAACCTGATACAAACCTAGTCACCAACATCCATCCATCCACATACCAACCTGATACAAACCTAGTCACCAACATCCATCCATCCACATACCAACCTGTTACAAACCTAGTCACCATCATCCATCCATCCATCCACATACCAACCTGATACAAACCTAGTCACCAACATCCATCCATCCACATACCAACCTGATACAAACCTAGTCACCAACATCCATCCATCCACATAACAACATGTTACAAACCTAGTCACCATCATCCATCCATCCACATACCAACCTGTTACAAACCTAGTCACCATCATCCATCCATCCATCCACATACCAACCTGATACAAACCTAGTCACCATCATCCATCCATCCACATACCAACCTGTTACAAACCTAGTCACCAACATCCATCCATCCACATACCAACCTGATACAAACCTAGTCACCATCATCCATCCATCCATCCACATACCAACCTGTTACAAACCTAGTCACCATCATCCATCCATCCACCCACATACCAACCTGATACAAACCTAGTCACCATCATCCATCCATCCATCCACATACCAACCTGTTACAAACCTAGTCACCAACATCCATCCATCCATCCACATACCAACCTGTTACAAACCTAGTCACCATCATCCATCCATCCACATACCAACCTGTTACAAACCTAGTCACCATCATCCATCCATCCATCCACATACCAACCTGATACAAACCTAGTCACCAACATCCATCCATCCATCCACATACCAACCTGTTACAAACCTAGTCACCAACATCCATCCATCCACATAACAACATGTTACAAACCTAGTCACCAAAATCCATCCATCCACATACCAACCTGATACAAACCTAGTCACCAAAATCCATCCATCCACCCACATACCAACCTGATACAAACCTAGTCACCAACATCCATCCATCCACATACCAACCTGTTACAAACCTAGTCACAACATCATCCATCCATCCACATACCAACCTGTTACAAACCTAGTCACCATCATCCATCCATCCACATACCAACCTGTTACAAACCTAGTCACCATCATCCATCCATCCATCCACATACCAACCTGATACAAACCTAGTCACCAACATCCATCCATCCATCCACATACCAACCTGTTACAAACCTAGTCACCAACATCCATCCATCCATCCACATACCAACCTGATACAAACCTAGTCACCAACATCCATCCATCCATCCACATACCAACCTGTTACAAACCTAGTCACCAACATCCATCCATCCACATAACAACATGTTACAAACCTAGTCACCAAAATCCATCCATCCACATACCAACCTGATACAAACCTAGTCACCAAAATCCATCCATCCACATACCAACATGTTACAAACCTAGTCACCAACATCCATCCATCCACATACCAACCTGTTACAAACCTAGTCACCAACATCCATCCATCCACATACCAACCTGATACAAACCTAGTCACCAACATCCATCCATCCACATAACAACATGTTACAAACCTAGTCACCATCATCCATCCATCCACATAACAACATGTTACAAACCTAGCCACCATCATCCATCCATCCATCCACATACCAACCTGATACAAACCTAGTCACCAACATCCATCCACCCACATACCAACCTGATACAAACCTAGTCACCATCATCCATCCATCCACATACCAACCTGATACAAACCTAGTCACCAACATCATCCATCCATCCACATACCAACCTGTTACAAACCTAGTCACCATCATCCATCCATCCACATACCAACCTGATACAAACCTAGTCACCAACATCCATCCATCCACCCACATACCAACCTGTTACAAACCTAGTCACCAACATCCATCCATCCACATAACAACCTGATACAAACCTAGTCACCAACATCATCCATCCACCCACATACCAACCTGTTACAAACCTAGCCACCATCATCCATCCATCCACATACCAACCTGATACAAACCTAGTCACCAACATCATCCATCCATCCACATACCAACCTGTTACAAACCTAGTCACCATCATCCATCCATCCATCCACATACCAACCTGATACAAACCTAGTCACCAACATCCATCCATCCACATACCAACCTGATACAAACCTAGTCACCATCATCCATCCATCCATCCACATACCAACCTGTTACAAACCTAGTCACCAACATCCATCCATCCACATAACAACATGTTACAAACCTAGTCACCAAAATCCATCCATCCACATACCAACCTGTTACAAACCTAGTCACCAACATCCATCCATCCATCCACATAACAACATGTTACAAACCTAGTCACCAACATCCATCCATCCACATACCAACCTGATACAAACCTAGTCACCAACATCCATCCATCCATCCACATAACAACATGTTACAAACCTAGTCACAACATCATCCATCCATCCACATACCAACCTGATACAAACCTAGTCACCAACATCCATCCATCCACATACCAACCTGATACAAACCTAGTCACCAACATCCATCCATCCACATACCAACCTGATACAAACCTAGTCACCAACATCCATCCATCCATCCACATACCAACCTGATACAAACCTAGTCACCAACATCCATCCATCCACATAACAACATGTTACAAACCTAGTCACCATCATCCATCCATCCATCCACATACCAACCTGATACAAACCTAGTCACCATCATCCATCCATCCACATACCAACCTGATACAAACCTAGTCACCAACATCCATCCATCCACATAACAACATGTTACAAACCTAGTCACCATCATCCATCCATCCATCCACATACCAACCTGATACAAACCTAGTCACCATCATCCATCCATCCACATACCAACCTGATACAAACCTAGTCACCAACATCCATCCATCCACATACCAACCTGATACAAACCTAGTCACCAACATCCATCCATCCATCCACATACCAACCTGATACAAACCTAGTCACCAACATCCATCCATCCACATACCAACCTGATACAAACCTAGTCACCAACATCCATCCATCCATCCACATACCAACCTGTTACAAACCTAGTCACCAACATCCATCCATCCACATAACAACATGTTACAAACCTAGTCACCATCATCCATCCATCCACATAACAACATGTTACAAACCTAGTCACCAAAATCCATCCATCCACATACCAACCTGA
The DNA here is from genome assembly GCF_965601325.2 of Salmo salar. Classification (NCBI taxonomy): domain Eukaryota; kingdom Metazoa; phylum Chordata; class Actinopteri; order Salmoniformes; family Salmonidae; genus Salmo; species Salmo salar. Next base: position 151,145,092 of record NC_138299.1, read on the forward strand.
TACAAACCTAGCCACCATCATCCATCCATCCACATACCAACCTGTTACAAACCTAGCCACCATCATCCATCCATCCATCCACATACCAACCTGATACAAACCTAGTCACCAACATCCATCCATCCACATAACAACATGTTACAAACCTAGTCACCATCATCCATCCACCCACATACCAACCTGATACAAACCTAGTCACCAACATCCATCCATCCACATACCAACCTGTTACAAACCTAGTCACCATCATCCATCCATCCACCCACATACCAACCTGATACAAACCTAGTCACCAACATCCATCCACCCACATACCAACCTGATACAAACCTAGTCACCAACATCATCCATCCACCCACATAACAACATGTTACAAACCTAGTCACCATCATCCATCCATCCATCCACATAACAACCTGTTACAAACCTAGTCACCATCATCCATCCATCCACATACCAACCTGTTACAAACCTAGTCACCAACATCCATCCATCCATCCACATACCAACCTGTTACAAACCTAGTCACCAACATCCATCCATCCACATACCAACCTGTTACAAACCTAGTCACCAACATCCATCCATCCATCCACATACCAACCTGATACAAACCTAGTCACCATCATCCATCCATCCACATACCAACCTGATACAAACCTAGTCACCAACATCCATCCATCCACATACCAACCTGATACAAACCTAGTCACCAACATCATCCATCCACCCACATACCAACCTGATACAAACCTAGTCACCAACATCCATCCACCCACATACCAACCTGTTACAAACCTAGTCACCATCATCCATCCATCCATCCACATACCAACCTGTTACAAACCTAGTCACCAACATCCATCCATCCACATACCAACCTGATACAAACCTAGTCACCATCATCCATCCATCCATCCACATACCAACCTGTTACAAACCTAGTCACCAACATCCATCCATCCACATACCAACCTGATACAAACCTAGTCACCAACATCCATCCACATACCAACCTGATACAAACCTAGTCACCAACATCCATCCATCCATCCACATACCAACCTGATACAAACCTAGTCACCAACATCCATCCATCCACATACCAACCTGATACAAACCTAGTCACCAACATCCATCCATCCACATAACAACCTGATACAAACCTAGTCACCATCATCCATCCATCCACATACCAACCTGATACAAACCTAGTCACCATCATCCATCCATCCACATACCAACCTGATACAAACCTAGTCACCAACATCCATCCATCCACATACCAACCTGATACAAACCTAGTCACCAACATCCATCCATCCATCCACATACCAACCTGATACAAACCTAGTCACCAACATCCATCCATCCACATAACAACATGTTACAAACCTAGTCACCATCATCCATCCATCCATCCACATACCAACCTGATACAAACCTAGTCACCATCATCCATCCATCCACATACCAACCTGATACAAACCTAGTCACCAACATCCATCCATCCACATAACAACATGTTACAAACCTAGTCACCATCATCCATCCATCCATCCACATACCAACCTGATACAAACCTAGTCACCATCATCCATCCATCCACATACCAACCTGATACAAACCTAGCCACCATCATCCATCCATCCACATACCAACCTGTTACAAACCTAGTCACCAACATCCATCCATCCATCCACATACCAACCTGATACAAACCTAGTCACCAACATCCATCCATCCACATACCAACCTGATACAAACCTAGTCACCAACATCATCCATCCATCCACATACCAACCTGATACAAACCTAGTCACCAACATCCATCCATCCACATACCAACCTGATACAAACCTAGTCACCAACATCATCCATCCACCCACATACCAACCTGATACAAACCTAGTCACCAACATCCATCCATCCACATAACAACATGTTACAAACCTAGTCACCATCATCCATCCATCCATCCACATACCAACCTGTTACAAACCTAGCCACCATCATCCATCCATCCACATACCAACCTGATACAAACCTAGTCACCATCATCCATCCATCCACATAACAACCTGTTACAAACCTAGTCACCAACATCCATCCATCCACATAACAACATGTTACAAACCTAGTCACCATCATCCATCCATCCACATAACAACATGTTACAAACCTAGCCACCATCATCCATCCACCCACATACCAACCTGATACAAACCTAGTCACCATCATCCATCCACCCACATACCAACCTGATACAAACCTAGCCACCATCATCCATCCATCCACATACCAACCTGATACAAACCTAGTCACCAACATCCATCCATCCACATACCAACCTGATACAAACCTAGTCACCAACATCCATCCATCCATCCACATACCAACCTGTTACAAACCTAGTCACCAACATCCATCCATCCACATAACAACATGTTACAAACCTAGTCACCATCATCCATCCATCCACATAACAACATGTTACAAACCTAGCCACCATCATCCATCCACCCACATACCAACCTGATACAAACCTAGTCACCAACATCCATCCATCCACATACCAACCTGTTACAAACCTAGTCACCATCATCCATCCATCCACCCACATACCAACCTGATACAAACCTAGTCACCAACATCCATCCATCCACATACCATCCTGATACAAACCTAGTCACCAACATCCATCCATCCACATACCAACCTGATACAAACCTAGTCACCAACATCATCCATCCACCCACATAACAACATGTTACAAACCTAGTCACCAACATCCATCCATCCATCCACATACCAACCTGTTACAAACCTAGTCACCAACATCCATCCATCCATCCACATAACAACCTGATACAAACCTAGTCACCATCATCCATCCATCCACATACCAACCTGTTACAAACCTAGTCACCAACATCCATCCATCCACATACCAACCTGATACAAACCTAATCACCATCATCCATCCATCCACATACCAACCTGTTACAAACCTAGTCACCAACATCCATCCATCCACATACCAACCTGATACAAACCTAGCCACCATCATCCATCCATCCATCCACATACCAACCTGTTACAAACCTAGTCACCAACATCCATCCATCCATCCACATACCAACCTGATACAAACCTAGTCACCAACATCCATCCATCCACATACCAACCTGATACAAACCTAGCCACCATCATCCATCCATCCACATACCAACCTGATACAAACCTAGTCACCAACATCCATCCATCCATCCACATACCAACCTGTTACAAACCTAGTCACCAACATCCATCCACCCACATACCAACCTGATACAAACCTAGTCACCAACATCCATCCATCCACATACCAACCTGATACAAACCTAGTCACCAACATCCATCCACCCACATACCAACCTGTTACAAACCTAGTCACCAACATCCATCCATCCACATACCAACATGTTACAAACCTAGTCACCATCATCCATCCATCCACATACCAACCTGATACAAACCTAGTCACCAACATCCATCCATCCACATACCAACCTGATACAAACCTAGTCACCAACATCCATCCATCCACATACCAACCTGTTACAAACCTAGTCACCATCATCCATCCATCCACATACCAACCTGATACAAACCTAGTCACCAACATCCATCCATCCACATAACAACATGTTACAAACCTAGCCACCAACATCCATCCATCCATCCACATACCAACCTGATACAAACCTAGTCACCATCATCCATCCATCCATCCACATACCAACCTGTTACAAACCTAGTCACCAACATCCATCCATCCACATACCAACCTGTTACAAACCTAGTCACCAACATCCATCCACCCACATACCAACCTGATACAAACCTAGTCACCAACATCATCCATCCACCCACATAACAACATGTTACAAACCTAGTCACCATCATCCATCCATCCATCCACATAACAACCTGTTACAAACCTAGTCACCATCATCCATCCATCCACATACCAACCTGTTACAAACCTAGTCACCAACATCCATCCATCCATCCACATACCAACCTGTTACAAACCTAGTCACCAACATCCATCCATCCACATACCAACCTGTTACAAACCTAGTCACCAACATCCATCCATCCACCCACATACCAACCTGATACAAACCTAGTCACCATCATCCATCCATCCATCCACATACCAACCTGTTACAAACCTAGCCACCATCATCCATCCATACCCCAAACCCTGATCCTGCTACCCCCAACTGTGCCCTGCTGCCACCCAGCAAAAACCCACATTTACCCCACCCTCTCCACTATTAGCTCATGACCACCCCCTCATCGTCCAAGCCCTCAACATTCCTTGTCCACTGGGGTATTGATGAGGGGCTGTTAAAGGCGTCATGTGTGTATGTCCTTAAGTGTGTGTGTTCATACAGTATCCAAGCCTGTGTTATTTTCTATATTCATATTAGAATGTCCTATTTTTAAAGCTCTTCCTGCAACTGTTTTTCTCTGTACAATCATTGTGAAATGAGTTTCAGGGAAGGAAGAGGGAGAACCACACAAACACTCTTAGAATGACCACAAACCACACACACAAACATGTGCACACACATATCCCTCCGAGCAGACCCAAGGTCTCCACTCCTCCCTAAAGACAACATTCTGATTTATTTGAAATTCTTTTCAGAACGAAGTTCTGCTTCGTTGTGTGTTGCTGTTCTATTTCTCCTCCATTCATTCATTCATTCATCGGATGAAGGGATGAGATGGCGGGATACAGAGACAGTTAAAAACATTCTGTTTTTATTCCTTCCCACAAATATTACCCCCACCTCCTTCCCTAAATCACTCCGGCAAATCAAAGAGGAATGACTTTGGATCGGAACGTTCCGCCCGGACCGACATTCCAATCATACCAACAGCCAACCCCAGAAATGTTGCTAACCAGAATTGTACACCCCATACAAAATAGGGAGAGGGTTGAGTATGTGGTTGGAATTTGCGTAATGTTTTATATCTGCAATATTTGCAGCCCTGGTGCCCTGTGCCTGTACTGTACTATGGCATGGTTGTTAGATCTATTTCTGTTTGGACCTTGTTCTTCAAACAATTAATCCCCAAACATAACCCACAGAGTCACCACTATATCATCTTCTGCATTCTAGATGTGTGTATGTGCTTTTGTTTGTTTGAGGGAAAGAGTGTGTATCTGTTGCAGTGTGTGTGTGTGTGTGTGTGTGTGTGTGTGTGTGTGTGTGTGTGTGTGTGTGTGTGTGTGTGTGTGTGTGTGTGAGAGAGAGAGAGAGAGAGAGAGACGGTGCATCAAAGATCTTGAAACATTCTCAGAGTATAAGATCAGTCACTGCCTCCCCGTGATAAAGAAACAACAACGATCTTCCTGCTTCCCCTCTAGGCTTCATAAAGGTCCATTGACATTCCACTTGGGGAGCTGGCCTCAGCACCAACCATCAACTCCTCTGTCCATACAGACTGAAGCTCTATTAACAACAATTAAAACACAAAGCAAGGCACTGAGAGATGGAGGGGGAGAATTTGTTTTATTAAGGCTGTGATTTAAACATTATGGCGAGCAGAATTAAACCATTAGCTGTTGAGAGGTGTGTATGTGTGTGTCACGGGTATCGGCTGGCTGAAGAGTGATCTGAAACACAGAGCCTCTTAGTGGAGGAACATGCCCTGGGGAAGGATGATGTGCATGTGGACTACAGTTATGTGTGACAGTATGGCTCCAAGAGATTAGAGACAGATGACTGTATTTTTACCCTGTGTTAGTCCTGTCTCTCTCTCTCTCACACACACACGTAAACCATAGATCATGTTTTCTTTCCATTTCATCTAAAATGGCCCCTTTTACTTCCAGAATTCTTTGTTTGGTTTGATGTCCTTTCCCATGTTCAGGATGTTCTGATTCCTTCTGTGACTGTTGTCATTGTGTACATCAGTGTCCCTGGAGACTGAGCACAATATATAATACATACATAGCATAGTCTCTCCTTCACCTAATGCTGCAGTCTCTGCAAAATGTATTTATTCAGTTAGGGGTGTGTGTGTGTGTGTGTGTGTGTGTGTGTGTGTGTGTGTGTGTGTGTGTGTGTGTACACATCCTCTGGCAGTGCCAGTTTCATCAGCACATTCTTTGACCTCGGGTTCTAAGTGACATTCCATTCTGTTTTTTGTTCAAATAACCGGTTTCTTCATTTCTCCGTTTTTTTGTTGTTTTGAATGTTTATAATGCAACCTTCAATAAGAAATGCAGAAGAGCAGAAAGGTTATCTAAACAAATCTGCCGACGCCTGAATGCCTTTGTTTGATCCCTGACACAGCAGTATGCTTTAGTGATTAATTTATTGTGTTTCTGTTTTTTTATTAAAGATATCCACTGGTTGTGTTTAGAGGTTTTTTGCATATAAACGTTTTTGAATGTAGACCTTTTCACTGTAAAATGCAGCAGGGGAGGGTTATTCACCAAACAAACCATCACCATAACATTTCATGTTGATCTGAAAGTAGCATCAAAATATCTCCAGCTTTACCTCTGACAGGTGCAGTTTCTGACATATTGTTTACAACTCCACTTCAGGAGATATATTCAAATGACTTTTATGTGGACTTTTCCATTCATGACTGGATTGATAACTGAACCCAACCCAGACCTTGGAGTAGAAGTGTTGTGTGTGTTTGGTATGGTTGTGTGTATAAACGCCCTTGAGATTCTTTCTCTCCACCTTTATTTCCTCTTTCAATACCACACACAAACATTGTGCTATACAGTCTGTTGCCATGGAAACCAATCCCCATGTGTAGAACTCAGATGATGGACAGTTGATTGTGATGAAAAGGTAATCGAATGTTTTGTCATTAAATTATAGTGAAGGCAGTTTATTTAAAAATCACCTTGGATAGAGCATTCAGACCTCTCTCAAGCTGTTTTATTGGCATGAAAAACATAGCGTCAATATTGTAAAAAAGTAAAGAATAACAAATAAAAAGGTAGTAAATAAAAAAACGAAATAATCTGTCTCTCTCGCTAATCAGCCCCTCATTGGTAGGCATAGTCATTTTCAGAGATTCATTACAGATAGCCAGACAACTCACAGATACTTTCCAAATGTTGCTACGTTACAGTCTTACTCTAATATAGATGAAATTGTTTTTTTTCCCTCATCAATCTACACCTTGTACCCCATAATGACAGGTTTTTAGAAATGTTATTATACACATATATATATATATATATATATCACATTTACATAAGTTTTCAGACCCTTTGCTCAGGACTTTGCTGAAGTCTTCTTTGGTATGACGCTAAAAGCTTGGCACACCTGTTTTGGGGGAGTTTCTCCCATTCTTCTCTGCATATTCTCTCAAGCTCTGTCAGGTTGGATGGGGAGCGTCGCTGCATAGCTATGTTCAGGTCTTTCCAGAGATGTTCCATCGGGTTCAAGTCTGGGCTCTGTCTGACATTCGGAGACTTCTCCCGAAGCCACTCCTGCGTTGTCTTGGCTGTGTGCTTAGGGTCGTTGTCCTGTTGGAAGGTGAACCTTCGCACCAGTCTGAGGTCCTGAGCACTCTGGACTAATCCTGACTAGTCTCCCAGTCCCTGCCGCTGAAAAAGATCTCCACAGCATGATGCTGCCACCACCGTGCTTCACCGTAGGGATGGTGCCAGGTTTCCTCCACACATGACGCTTGGCATTCAGGCCAAAGAGTTCAATCTTGGTTTCATTAGACCAGAGAATCCTTTAGGTGCCTTTTTGTCAAACTCCAAGTGGGCTGCCATGTATCTTTTACTGAGGAGTGGCTTCCGTCTGGCCACTAGCATAAAAGCCTGATTGGTGGAGTGCTGCAGAGATGTTTGTCCTTCTGGAAGGTTATTCCATCTCCACAGAGGAACTCTGGAGCTCTGTCAGAATGACCATCGGGTTCTTGGTCACCTCCCTGACCAAGGCCCTTCTCCCATTCTTTCTCAAATTGGCGGGGTTCCAACTCTAGGAAAAATCTTGGTGGTTCCAAACTTCTTCCATTTAAGAATGACGGGGCCAATATGTTCTTGGGGACCTTCAATGCTTCAGAAATGTTTTGGTACCCTTCCCCAGATCTGTGCCTCGACACAATCCTGTCTCGGATCTCTATGGACAATGCCTTTGACCTCATGGCTTGGTTTATGCTCTGAAATGCACTGTCAACTATGGGACCAACTATGGGACCAACTATGCCAACTAGGTGTGTGCCTTTCCAAATCATGTCCAATCAAATGAATTTACCACAGGTGGACTCCAATCAAGTTGAAGAAACATCTCAAGGATGATTCATGGAAACAGGATGCACCAGAGCTCAATTTCGAGTCTCATAGCAAAGGATCTGAATACAGATGTAAATATAATATAGATTTCTAAAAACCTGTTTTCGCTTTGTCATTATGGGGTATTGTGTGAAGTGTGATGAGGAAATGTTTATTTTTAATCAATTTTAGATTAAGGCTGTAACATAACAAAATGTTGGAAAAAGGGAAGTGGTCTGAATACTTTCTGAATGCACTGTGGTGTACATTATGACAGATACACACTTTTTTCAGCAGCGGTGGCAAGGGTAGTAGAGGTAGATTGCATTGCTACTAGCATTAGCGCAATGACATGCTAGCTGTTCCCATAGACTTCCAGTCATTGAGCCAACAACTATCCATTTAAAGTGTGTCTTAGCACAAATATATAAACAAATATATAGACAAATATATACAGTTGAAGTCGGAAGTTTACATACACTTAGGTTGGAGTCATTAAAACTAGATTTTCAACCCCTCAACATATTTATTGTTAACAAACTATAGTTTTGGCAAGTCGGTTAGGACATCTACTGTGTGCATGACACAAGTAATTTTTCCAACAATTGTTTACATATTATTTCACTTATAATTCACTATCACAATTCCAGTGGGTCAGAAGTTTACATACACTAAGTTGACTGTACCTTTAAAGAGCTTGGAAAATTCCAGAAAATGATGTAATGTCTTTAGAAGCTTCTGATAGGCAAATTGACATCATTTGAGTCAATTGGAGGTGTACCTGTGGATGTATTTCAAGTCCTTCAAACTCAGCTCCTCTTTGCTTGACATCATGGGAAAATCAAAAGAAATCAGCCAAGACCTCAGAAAAAAATTGTAGACCTCCACAAGTCTGGTTCATCCTTGGGAGCAATTTCCAAATGCCTGAAGGTAACACGTTCATCTGTACAAACAATAGTACGCAAGTATAAACACCATGGGACCATGCAGTCGTCATACCGCTCAGGAAGGAGACGCGTTCTGTCTCCTAGAGATGAACGTACTTTGGTGTGAAAAGTGCAAATCAATCCCAGAACAACAGCAAAGGACCTTGTGAAGATGCTGGAGGAAACAGGTACAAAAGTATCTATATCCACAGTTATAATGAGTCCTATATTGACATATCCTGAAAGGCCACTCAGCAAGGAAGAAGCCACTGCTCCAAAACCGCCAAAAAAAAGCCAGACTACGGTTTGCAACTGCACATGGGGACAAAGATCGTACTTTTTGGAGAAATGTCCTCTGGTTTGATGAAACAAAAATATAACTTTTTGGTCATAATGACCATCGTTATGTTTGGAGGAAGAAGAACACCATCCCAACCGTGAAGCACGGGGGTGGCAGCATCATGTTGTGGGGGTGCTTTGCTGCAGGAGGGACTGGTGCTCTTCACAAAATAGATGGCATCATGAGGTAGGAAAATTATGTGGATATATTGAAGCAACATCTCAAGACATCAGTCAGGAAGTTAAAGCTTGGTCGCAAACGGGTCTTCCAAATGGACAATGACCCCAAGCATACTTCCAAATTTGTGGCAAAATGGCTTAAGTACAACAAAGTCAAGGTATTGGAGTAGCCATCACAAAGCCCTGACCTCAATCATATAGAAAATCTGTGGGCAGAACTGAAAAAGCGTGTGCGAGCAAGGAGGCCTACAAACCTGACTCAGTTACACCAGCTTTGTCAGGAGGAATGGGACAAACTTATTGTGGGAAGCTTGTGGAAGGCTACCCGAAACGTTTGACCCAAGTTAAATAATTTAAAGGCAATGCTACCAAATACTAATTGAGTATGTGTAAACTTCTGACCCACTGGGAATGTGATGAAAGAAATAAAAGCTGAAATAAATAATTCTCTCTACTATTATTCTGACATTTCACATTCTTAAAATAAAGTGATGATCCTAACTGACCTAAGACAGGGAATTTTTACAAGGATTAAATGTCAGGAATTGTGAAAAACTGAGTTTAAATGTATTTGGCTAAGGTGTATGTAAACTTCCGACTTCAACTGTATATATTTTGCATCAGTGGCAACAATTTAGTAGTGGTAGGCCACCGCTTATAAAATAATATAGGGGGAACACTAATGGTACTCACACACAGTGGTAGACACACTCACACGGTGGTTCACACACAGTGGTAGACACAGAAGCACACACACTACTTCTAGGCCATCAGACTGTTGACTACCTGCCTGGTACTGTGCCCTGCACCCTGAGACTAATGCCCCATGTACCCTAGAGAGTCATTGAACACTGGTCACCTCATGTACCATTTATTTACACAGAAGGACAGCATCCCGGAGTCGCCTCTTCACTGTTGACCTTGAGACTGGTGTTTTGCAGTTCCTTTTTAATGAAGCTGCCAGTTGAGGACTTGTGAGGCGTCTGTTTCTCAAACTAGACAAGAATAGAACAAGAATAGACTGATGAGTTTCAGAGGAAAGTTCTTTGTTTCTGGCCATTTTGAGCCTGTAATCAAACCCACAAATGCTGATGCTCCAGATACTCAACTAGTCTAAAGAAGGCCAGTTTTATTGCTTCTTTAATCAGAACAACAGTTTTCCGCTGTGCTAACATAATTGCAAAAGGGTTTTCTAATGATCAATTAGCCTTTTAAAATGATAAACTTGGATTAGCTAACTCAATGTGCCATTGGAACACAGGAGTGATGGTTGCTGATAATGGGCTTATGTAGATATTCCATAAAATCTTCCGTTTCCAGCTACAATAGTCATTTACAACATGAAGAATATCTACACTGTATTTCTGATCAATTTGATGTTATTTTAATGGACCATTTTTTTTACTTTTCTTTAAAAAAACAAGGACATTTCTAAGTGACCTCAAGTTTATGAATGATAGTGTATATGTTAAATCTATATAGAAGAGATATAAAAAACATTGACATGTCCATTAAAGTGCTCCCTGATTTAGTCAAGTTTTGGTGAACAACAATGTATCACTGTTAAGTATTTGTCCGTGATCAAGCAACATGAGTTGCACAAAAATAGGTATCCGTGGCAACACCTGAGTGGTACAGGAGCATGTCCTGCTCCCTCTCCAACACCTGAGTGGTACAGGAGCATCACCTGCTCCCTCTCCAACACCTGAGTGGTACAGGAGCATCACCTGCTCCCTCTCCAACACCTGAGTGGTACAGGAGCATGTCCTGCTCCCTCTCCAACACCTGAGTGGTACAGGAGCATGTCCTGCTCCCTCTCCAACACCTGAGTGGTACAGGAGCATGTCCTGCTCCCTCTCCAACACCTGAGTGGTACAGGAGCATGTTCTGAAATAACCAGATCTTAATAATAGGCTATAGGAAAGGCTCCCCTTCAACTCAGTTTTAGGAAGGTGTTCCTAATGTTTTGTACAAATCAAATCAAATTTTAGTGGTCAGAATGCAGATGTTATTGCGGGTATAGCAAAATGCTTGTGTTCCTAGCTCCAACAGTGCCGTAATATCTAACAATTTCACAACAATACACACAAATCTAAAGTAAAGAATAGATTTAAGAATATATAAATATTTGGACAAGCAATGTCAGAGCGGCATAGACTAAGGAACAGTAGAATAGAATAGAATACTGTGTATACATGTGAGATCAGTAATGCAAAATATGTAAACATTATAAAAGTGGTTAGTGTTCCATTATTAAAATGGTCAGTGATTCCAAGTCCATGTACATAGGGCAGCAGCCTCTAATGTGCTAGTGATGGGTATTTAACAGTCTGATGGCCTTGAGATAGGTGTTTTTCAGTCTCTCGGTCTCGTCATTGTTGTTAATCAGGCCTACTACTGTTGTGTTGTCAGTGGGCAAACGTACAAAATCAGCAGGGGATCAAATACTTTTTTCCCTCACTGTAGATAAAACAATACTAAATCTATTCATATGTCACCAAATAATTTGTTAAAATACACTGTTTTCAATGAAGGTTTACAGTAACTTTAACAGCACTGTCTGGGCTAGCACCATGGTGTATCCAGAGGACAGCTACTGTAGCTTCTGTCCTCCTCTGGCTACATTGACTTCAATACAAAACCTAGGAGGCTGGTAGGCCTCACCCTCTTCCATAGACATACATGGTAATTATGACCACTTACTGAGGACGTCCTCCAACCAATCAAATATTTTGCAGTATGAACTGACATGTTGTCCATCCAATCATAGATGTAGGATCAGAGTATTAACCTAGTGTGTGTGGTGGCTAATTTCTGCATTACCAAATGAGGAGAGTTAAACACACCAGTCCGAGTTAAACTACATCTTTAATACTTAAGATACTTTTGCAAAAGTTCTTGACCTTCAATAATGCACTCTCTCGAATGAACCATTGAACAAGGTGATTACACAATGGCTACAGGGATCTTTTATAGCAACGATACACCCCCTTCAACGTACATTGACAAACCACAGATACTTAGTAACAGTTCACAAAGGTTAAGTTTTGTATGACAGATATCCACAAAACACATCAGACAGTAACTGCTATGTCAACAGGGTTCATTATATAGACCAGTATCTGGTCCCCTTAGAACCGTCCCTCCCTGGTACGGTATTGAACAAAAACACCATTTCATCCAATGGCATATATCAATTGTCAACTCTAGATACTCCCATCTCAAGCAAACCCCCTCTTGACCCTACTCCTGGACAGGCTCACTGGAGGGAGTGAGCCTCTAGGCCATATATTATCACAGGATAAGTGTGAGATCTAAGAGAGGACATACAAGGGTCCATTTACTGCCATAATCCTCCCCACAATAAAGAAAAGGAGGGAGTGACTTGCTCACAGACATTGTGGAGACAAGTCATTGGTTCCCCATTAATCACGCCATCCCTTCACATGGTTTAAGAATAAGTAAAGACACATTCCCATGACAACAAGTCTGACCTCTCCCCTCTCTGGGCCCCAAGTGTCTGAGCCCCAGCTAAGGTAGACGTGCAACTGAAAAGACACCAGAGTCCAATGGACACTTTCTAATGACAAGTACCTCAAATAAGCATATTATACTAATAAAACATCTTAATGATCTATGTTACCCAACTAATTCTGATTCGTCCACGACATGTGTTGTATTGGGATTGTGCCACAGAGTATTATGGGGGTTCTATGTGTTAAGAACCCCTTTCATTCCCTGGGGTACACGGAAAAGGTGCAAATTAAAAGCGAGGGTCGACCTCTGCCTGAGATCAGTTTCATGAACAAGGATGAAGAGGTGAGAGCGTTCAATACCAACTGGTATCAAATGTATAGCTGGTTAACAGGGAGCCTGTCATCAAGCCGCCTGTAATTGCACGTTACGATGCTTTAAATGCTGAACTTCCTTTCTGAGAGCTGGAAAACAATTCAGAATGATTTGATAGCTTCCATCACATCATCCATTAACACTTAGATTAGAGAGGTTGACGCTATACATTTTTTCGCGTGAGCTCAAGTAGGCTTTGCACTTTACTCCAGTATTTATTCAGCAAAGATGATAACACATAATCAAAAACAAACTCATGATATAAATGTTGCAGAAGCCCAGGCTACACTCAATCTGACATGCTGTATGGGATGAAAACGAGACTATTTCTCCATCTGATCAACTGTAGGCTCCTAATAAGAGCAGCTGCATAGAGCCTCTGGGCCCTGTCCATCTGGTCAGGGTAAAATAATTGGTAACGTTATGTATTTACTGTCTGTCTGGTCAGGGTAAAATAATTGATAACGTTATGTATTTACAGTCTATTTGTGTGTCAGGTGAAAATGTGTATGTGATCAAAATTGGATTATTGGGCTGGCTAGGCTGCTTATACGTTTTTAATCCAACATTATTACCTGGAATTAATCAACATAGTAGTGATGGCAGATGTGAGTATTTTAATTCTTTTTACAAGGTCTACAGTTGCAGAGACCTGCATGATGCAAACATTCATAAAGCTCAGCCCTGTGAGTTCTATTGTCTACCAGTTGTTGTCTCTGTGTCTGGTAGAGGAAATCCCCCTTCCTAATCTAGTCTAAACATCATTTATATGAACCAATATAAGGTAACTGCAGTTTGGCAGGGTTTTCATCCCCCCAGGGACAGGAGTTTTTTAAACTATGTGACTTGATTATGAAAAACTGGTCCCATCATAGCCAATATAAAACCTTTTTTACAACTGATTAATCACTGTCATACCTTATAGGGTCCAAAGTTTTCCTATTTAGGTTAACATATTAGGGAAAACTCCAGGCCCCAGGGGGTAAAAATAGCCCCACCGCTCTGAGACCGATGGAGCCACCGGTCTGTTGTCAGTTATGGTCAGGTATGTGGATGATCAGGTATGTGGATGATCAGGTATGTGGATGATCAGGTATGTGGATGATCAGGTATGTGGATGATCAGGTATGTGGATGATCAGGTATGTGGATGATCAGGTATGTGGATGATCAGGTATGTGGATGATCAGGTATGTGGATGGTCAGGTATGTGGATGATCAGGTATGTGGATGATCAGGTATGTGGATGGTCAGGTATGTGGATGGTCAGGTATGTGGATGGTCAGGTATGTGGATGATCAGGTATGTGGATGGTCAGGTATGTGGATGGTCAGGTATGTGGATGGTCAGGTATGTGGATGATCAGGTATGTGGATGATCAGGTATGTGGATGATCAGGTATGTGGATGGTCAGGTATGTGGATGGACAGGTATGTGGATGGTCAGGTATGTGGATGGTCAGGTATGTGGATGGTCAGGTATGTGGATGGTCAGGTATGTGGATGATCAGGTATGTGGATGGTCAGGTATGTGGATGGTCAGGTATGTGGATGGTCAGGTATGTGGATGATCAGGTATGTGGATGATCAGGTATGTGGATGGTCAGGTATGTGGATGGTCAGGTATGTGGATGGTCAGGTATGTGGATGGTCAGGTATGTGGATGATCAGGTATGTGGATGGTCAGGTATGTGGATGGTCAGGTATGTGGATGGTCAGGTATGTGGATGGTCAGGTATGTGGATGGTCAGGTATGTGGATGATCAGGTATGTGGATGGTCAGGTATGTGGATGGTCAGGTATGTGGATGGTCAGGTATGTGGATGATCAGGTATGTGGATGATCAGGTATGTGGATGATCAGGTCTTTATTCAGGAACGTTTCTTGGGCTACTTTGATGTGTCAAGTGGGCGAAATACGCAGTCTGTGTTTGACTTTATGAATTTTGAGATGTCTGAGTTTAACTTCATAGAGAAACTCAATGTCCAAACCTATGATGGCACAGCTGTAAGGGAATGTACCTGCTATTTGTATTTACAGCTAAGTCCACTCATGTTCCATGATTAAGAGGTGATGACCACTCCACTCCACTACCATTTTCAACTTTCTCCTGACATGAACTGAAGCCACGTCTCATGTACCCGCTCGTCCACTGGCACATTGTGTTTCCTCCCCAAGCACTGTGAGTACCCCTATCAATTTTCTCTCATTACTGTATGTAGAGTCAATCACATACACAATCACATTATTACACATCAACGATTATACTCCTTGCTTGGACTAACTCATTCTAAGCTCTGTTGTCTAACTGTGAAGTGTCTTGTTCTTTGTCTTCACATGTAAAATCCTGTCCTGCACTGGTCAAGCCTCTGAACACCTCAACTCGTGACTCATACTCTTTCAATCACTGCTGTGATTTTCAACACTGTGTAAGTAGCCCTCTCATTCCCCTTCCCCATAATATTGTACTATAAATGCCTTTATTAAATGCTTTAGGTTAAAATATTGAGTTTTTGATGATTTTTGAAACACACTTTGTGGTCTCCGTGCGTTCTGCGCCTATACCGTGAGTCTCCCATCCTCCTCATTTGTTCAAGTCACCAGCCCCCAGTGGTATATACTGTGTATATACTGTATTCTCGACATAGTCCATCCTAATATACCTACTACTGTACATACCTGTCAATACACACCACGTGTTTATAATTGATCGTTCAGATATTCCTCCATTTCTTGTTTAGATATTTATGATTATTTTACATTTGTATTGTATTTGCTAGACATTCCACTGCACTGTTGGCACTAGAAAACCAGCATTTTTTTCTGCACCTGCTATAACAGATCAGTGTACGTGACCAACACACTTTGATTTGATTAACAACATGCACAAGTCACAAATGCTTTCTGGCAAACCACTCATACTGCAGCTCTATAGCTCATTCCTCCTCATTCCTTATGTATGTTATTTGTCACATGTTCTATGTGGTTGTGTATCCCTGTGGCATCCCTCCACTACACACGCACACATACATTCTATTCTGAGCCAGTAACTCATCAGTCAGTTCACCAATAGCAGCTCTCTCTTCCTGTGTGGTCCCGCCCTCATTGGGACCAGAGATTAAACTCATGGAGACTTCCTGTCTCTGTGGTTGCCACGGCAGCCAGTTCCTGTGTTTTTATCGTTAGACGGCACCCTCTCTCCCTGCAGCTAGCCCCGCCACATGTTTACCGGTTATTCTGGGAAAGAAAAACTCACACTTCGTTACACACACTCATCCCAGCCCTCGCCCGCTTTTCAGCTTCCCTTTATGTCTGTGTGCCTTCTGGGGACGAGAGAGAGAGAGAGAGCTTGAAAGGCAGGGAATGAGAATGTGTAATAAAGAGTAAGGGGGAGAGGGAGGAAGATGTAGGAAGAGGGAAGACATCCTTTTTGTTTGCAGTCATTCCTAGAATACTGTTTCTGTCATCAGTCACATCTCTTTTCCAGAGGAGATGTAACAACACACACTGAACTCCTCTGCCTTAACTCTCACTGATTACACTTTACCAGTGTGAATTAGAGTTTACTAAAACACACTGTACTCCTCTGCCTTAACTCTCACTGATTACACTTTAGTCACCAGTGTGAGTTAGAGTTTACTAAAACACACTGTACTCCTCTGCCTTAGCTCTCACTGATTACACTTTAGTCACCAGTGTGAATTAGAGTTTACTAAAACACACCGTACTCCTCTGCCTTAACTCTCACTGATTACACTTTAGTCACCAGTGTGAGTTAGAGTTTACTAAAACACACCGTACTCCTCTGCCTTAACTCTCACTGATTACACTTTAGTCACCAGTGTGAGTTAGAGTTTACTAAAACACACCGTACTCCTCTGCCTTAACTCTCACTGATTACACTTTAGTCACCAGTGTGAATTAGAGTTTACTAAAACACACCGTACTCCTCTGCCTTGAGTGAGCCCTCGGCGTGCAGCGTGTGTTTTTGTGTACTGAACTCTGTGACACAGAGACCTTAGCAACCCTTTTCTCAGAACTTGGCTTGGGCATCATTCATTTCTTGGAACAGATGAATACACTCACAACCGCACACACGCGCACACGCACACACACACGCACACACACACGCACACACACATTCACCCAAACACTCAGACACACACATTCACCCAAACACACATACCCAAACACACACACACACCCACACACACCCAAACACACACACAAACGCACAAACGCACGCACGCACGCGCGCGCGCGCACGCACGCACACACACACACACACACCTCCGTATTGGTAGGTAAGTAGTGTGGCCACTGCAGAAACTTCTCTCACGTCATTCTCAGACCCCCCTCTGTCCCGTGTTTCTCATCCCTTGTTGGGGCAGTTCACCTCCTGATGTTACCATGGAAACACAGAAAGAAAAACATGGGGGAAAACATCTGACTCTCTCCAACCCCATTTTCTCTCCCTCTTCCCTCATTTCAGAACCTCTTCCCTCTTCATTTATCTCCATCTATCTTCTCTCTGATATTGTCCCTCCTGTCCCCAAGTATCTGCTGCCTTGGCTTCACCTTGGACATGATGAGTGGAGTGTTTGTATGTGCACATGTGCTTTCTAGCTGTGATGGTGTTGTGTTCAGTAAGGTTCATATATTTTTGCACTAGCGAGTTCGCTACAATACACACTCATATCTCATAGTATAAGTCCCATTTTCCTAGTGTTGTGTTGCAGTTTTAGCTAGCTACTGTATGTGTATCTGTAGTCAAGGGTTGGCCAGACCCCAGAGTAATTGTTGCACTTTAAAAACAGACACTGCAGAAATTCACAGTTTAATGCCAAGTGTTAAAAGCCCAGGGACAGAGGAAGCTAAGGAAGCTGAGGAAACTGGTAATAGATAATTGTAGTGGACAGCATTTAAGGAGAGAGAGAGAGGGAGGCATCGTTGGGAAAGAGCTTGTCAGTAAGCATTTGACTGTAAGGTCTACTACATCTGTTGTATTCGGCGCATGTGACTAATAAAATGTCATTTGAAATAAAGAGGGATGGGTGGGAGAGGGAGGAAGACAAAGGGATGGCAGGGAGGAAGATAAAGGGATGGGAGGGAGAGGGAGGAAGACAAAGGGATGGGAGGGAGAGGGAGGAAGACAACGGGATGGGAGGGAGGAAGATAAAGGGATGGGAGGGAGAGGGAGGAAGACAACGGGATGGGAGGGAGGAAGATAAAGGGATGGGAGGGAGAGGGAGGAAGACAAAGGGATGGGAGGGAGAGGGAGGAAGACAACGGGATGGGAGGGAGGAAGATAAAGGGATGGGAGGGAGAGGGAGGAAGACAAAGGGATGGGAGGGAGAGGGAGGAAGACAACGGGATGGGAGGGAGGAAGATAAAGGGATGGGAGGGAGGAAGACAAAGGGATGGGAGGGAGAGGGAGGAAGACAACGGGATGGGAGGGAGGAAGACAACGGGATGGGAGGGAGGAAGATAAAGGGATGGGAGGGAGGAAGACAAAGGGATGGGAGGGAGAGGGAGGAAGACAAAGGGATGGGAGGGAGGAAGACAAAGGGATGGGAGGGAGGAAGACAAAGGGATGGGAGGGAGGAGGACAAAGGGATGGGAGGGAGGAAGACAAAGGGATGGGAGGGAGGAAGACAAAGGGATGGGAGGGAGGAAGACAAAGGGATGGGAGGGAGGAAGACAAAGGGATGGGAGGGAGGAAGACAAAGGGATGGGTGGGAGAGGGAGGAAGACAAAGGGATGGGAGGGAGAGGGAGGAAGATAAAGGGATGATAGGGAGGAAGACAAAGGGATGGGATGGAGAGGGAGGAAGATAAAGGGATGATAGGGAGGAAGACAAAGGGATGGGCGGGAGAGGGAGGAAGACAACGGGATGGGAGGGAGGAAGATAAAGGGATGGGAGGGAGAGGGAGGAAGACAAAGGGATGGGAGGGAGAGGGAGGAAGACAAAGGGATGGGAGGGAGAGGGAGGAAGACAAAGGGATGGGAGGGAGAGGGAGGAAGACAAAGGGATGGGCAGGGAGGAAGGATAGTAGGGGAAATAACAACTACTGAAAAACAACACTGGGGAAATAACAGCTACTGAACAACAACACTGGGGAAATAACAGCTACTGAACAACAACACTGGGGAAATAACAGCTACTGAACAACAACACTGGGGAAATAACAGCTACTGAACAACAACACTGGGGAAATAACAGCTACTGAACAACAACACTGGGGAAATAACAACTACTGAACAACAACACTGGGGAAATAACAGCTACTGAACAACAACACTGGGGAAATAACAACTACTGAACAACAACACTGGGGAAATAACAACTACTGAACAACAACACTGGGGAAATAACAGCTACTGAACAACAACACTGGGGAAATAACAACTACTGAACAACAACACTGGGGAAATAACAACTACTGAACAACAACACTGGGGAAATAACAACTACTGAACAACAACACTGGGGAAATAACAGCTACTGAAAAACAACACTGGGGAAATAACAGCTACTGAACAACAACACTGGGGAAATAACAACTACTGAACAACAACACTGGGGAAATAACAGCTACTGAAAAACAACACTGGGGAAATAACAGCTACTGAACAACAACACTGGGGAAATAACAGCTACTGAACAACAACACTGGGGAAATAACAACTACTGAACAACAACACTGGGGAAATAACAACTACTTAAAAACAACACTGGGGAAATAACAGCTACTGAACAACAACACTGGGGAAATAACAGCTACTTAAAAACAACACTGGGGAAATAATTTCTGAAAAACAACACTGGGGAAATAATTACTGAAAAACAACACGCACTGACATATTTCATCTACAGCTGGGAGAAACAAGGTGGTGGTGTGTGCGCGTGCAAGCTAGGGCTGTCGTGTGACCCCTCGTCTGGGAACTCAGACAGAGAAGGTGCAAAAACAGGAAACATATGGCAGCTCCGAGGCTCATCTCACAGACCCGAACACACACACACACACACACACACACACACACACACACACACACACACACACACACACACACACACACACACACACACACACACAAAATGCAGATCTGCTCTTGCACTCACACCTCACAGAACCGAATACCAGGACACACACACACCTTCACCCTGAATTCCCCTCCAGTGCTCTATAAAACCACAGCATTCCAGTAGTTCTCTCCACCCATCCCCTAAATACATCCTTAACCACTTTGCCAGAAAAGCTTGTGGGAATTTTCACCACTAAAACCAAGAAGGTTTACTAATAGAAAACACACACACACACTGTAGTGAGAGTGTAATGTGTGTGTGTGTGTGTGGACACGTTTTACTATACTTGTGAGTCCTCACATGAATAGTAAACCAACAAAAATTCTGAGAAGTGAGGACATTTTGCCGGTCCTTACTTGTAAAAAAAAGCCTATTTTAGGCTTAAGGATTAGGTTAAGGGGTAGAATTAGGGTTAGTGGTTAGGAGTTAGGGTCAGGTTTAGGGTAAATAGGATTTTGAATAGGAATCAATTGTTGGTCCCCAAAAAGTCCACAAGTATATTTTGTGTGTGTGTGTGTGTGTGTGTGTGTGGGGGGGGGGGGGGGTAAATAGGTATGTAGGTGGCTGGCTGGCTGGCTGGCCAAAGGAGTGGAGACCAGACAAGGTCAGCAGGGTGAGTCGGTGACAGAGAGAGATTATATTGATTTAAAGTACAGGAAGACTGATCTCTGACATCTCTATCTGCACCACCTGACCTCAGTGTTATAATTCACTCTTTACTTACACTATTCCCCAACTACTCTGTATGTACAGTGCATTCGGAAAGAATTCAGACCCCTTGACTTTTTTAACATTTTGTTGCGTTACAGCCTTATTCTAAAATGTATTACATTTTCCCCCCCTCATCAATCTATACACAATACCCCATAATGACATCACAATACCCCATAATCACAAAAAGAAAAGAGGCTTTTAGAAATGTTTGCAAATGTATTCCAAATAAAAAAAACAGATACCTTATTTCATAAGTATTCAGACCCTTTGCTAAGAGATTTGAAATTGAGTTCAGGTGCACCCTGTTTCCATTGATCATCCATGAGATGTTTCTAGAACTTGATTGGAGTCCACCTGTGGTAAATTCAAATGATTGGACATGATTTGGAAAGGCACACGCCTGTCTATATAAGGTCCCACAGTTGACAGTGAATGTCAGAGCAAAAACTAAGCCATGAGGTTGAAGGAATAGTCCATAGAGCTCAGAGACAGGATTGTGTCGAGGAACAGATCTGGGGAAGGTTACCAAAACCTTTCTCCAGCATTGAAGGTCCCCAAGAACATAGTGGCCTCCATCGTTCTTAAATGGAAGAAGTTTGGAAACCAAACTGAGCAATCGGGGGAGAAGGGCCTTGGTCAGGGAGGTGGCCAAGAACCCGATGGTCACTATGACAGAGCTCTAGGGTTCCTCTGTAGAGATGGGAGAAACTTTCAGAGGGACAACCATCTCTGCAGCACTTCACCAATCAGGCCTTTGTCAAAGAGTGGCCAGATTGAAGCCACGCCTCAGTAAAAGGCACATCACAGCCGCTTGAAGTTAGCCAAAAGGCACCTAAAGGACTCTCAGACCATGACAAACAAGATTCTCTGGTCTGATGAAACCAAGATTGAACTCTTTGGCCTGAATGCCAAGCGTCATGTCTGGAGGAAACCTGGCACCATCCCTACGGTGAAGCATGGTGGTGGCAGCATCATGCTGTGGAGATCTTTTTCAGCGGCAGGGACTGGGAGACTAGTCAGGTCTGAGGGAAAGATGAACGGAGCAAAGTACAGAGATATCCTTGATGAAAACCTGCTCCAGAGTGCTCAGGACCTCAGACTGGGTCAAAGGTTCACCTTCCAACAGGACAATGACCCTAAGCAGACAGCCAAGACAACGCAGGAGTGGCTTCGGGACAAGTCTCTGAATGTCCTTGAGTGGCCCAGCCAGAGCCCGGACTACAACCTGATCGAACATCTCTGGAGAGACCTGAAAATAGCTGTGCAGAAACGCTCCCCATCCAACCTGACAGAGCTTGAGAGGATCTGCAGAGAAGAATGGGAGAAACTCCCCAAATACAGGTGTGCCAAGCCTGTAGCGTCATAGCCAAGAAGACTCGAGGCTGTAATCGCTGCCAAAGGTGCTTCAATATAGTACTCAGTAAAGAGTCAGAATACTTATGTAAATGTGATATTTCAGTTTTTTGTTATAATTTTTTTTGGCAAAAATGTTTAAAACCCTGTTTTTGCTTTGTCGTTATGGGGTATTGTGTGTAGATTGATGAGGGGGAAAAAAAACAATTGAATACATTTTCGAATAAGGCTGTAACATGACAAATTGTGGATAAAGTCAAGGGGTCTAAATACTTTCCGAAAGTACTGTGTGTGTGTACAGTATGTAAGTATATCTAAACTGGCTGACTTCTTTGCTATCATTCACACATCATTTCTCCATGTGTCTGTGTCACTGACCTGCTGCTGTTGTTCTTGTGGTTAGGTTTCTGTTTTAGGCCTCTGTGTGCTTGGAACTTTGCTGACTCAAACAAATGCATGTACAAAAAACAACCACAAGCCCCTCAGTGTTTGCAACCCTAGTCTCAACACTAACCCTAGTCTCAACCCTAGTCTCAACCCTAACCTCAACCCTAACCCTAGTCTCAACCCTAACCCTAGTCTCAACCCTAGTCTCAACCCTAACCTCAACCCTAACCCTAGTCTCAACCCTAACCCTAGTCTCAACCCTAGTCTCAACACTAACCCTAGTCTCAATCATAACCCTAGTCTCAAACCTAACCCTAGTCTCAAC